>NC_050454.1:62928734-63228734 GCF_903995425.1 Onychomys torridus
CATTAATTTTCTCTATTGTTATCTCTTTCCATTTGCTATATTGGGGTGTGGCAGTGGCCTGGATGTTATTGGAGTAACAAACCACTCTCTGGTTGGATTTAAGCCCTATTCCATGGGAGGAAAAACATGCCTGGTACTGTAAATCTGGTCAAGAGCCTCTTGTTGGGGAACTTTCAGGCCCCAGGAGAGAACCTATTACTATTATTCTACTACATAGACATAGTTCTCTACTCACAGATTGGTAAAGCTCTCAGACTTTACCAGAGAAGTTTCTCTGTTCAGTAGATAGTGGTCAATAAAAACCCCTCACAATTGGTCAAAGTACAGATAATAATTATCAGTGGAGTGCTCAGACACAAATGGACCATTCATTCCCCTTCCCAATGAAGGTGCAGGAATCATTGCAGAAAGAGAATGAAGAGATTCTAAGAGCCAGAGATCAGGGAAGACCAGAGTAAAACATTGTCTTCTAGACATCAGGGCACTGCACTCATGAACTCACTACAGCTTGATTTCCTGTAAGAGATCAGTCAAAGATCAAGTCAACATTCTAGTATGGATTAGAAAGACATTAATGAACTCTATCTCATAATTGATGAGGTTTGGATAGTTGATGGCTCTTGGGGAGGAGTTAAGGTTTTGTTTGTTTGTTTGTTTGTTTGTTTCTTTGTTTCTTTTGTGTTTTGTTTTCTTCCCAAAGTATAGCCTCTGGTAGGTCAACCACATTCCCATGGATGGCCCTACAACCACAAAAGTGGGCTTGATAAGTTCTTTTTTAAAAGGATACAAAGCTGGAGGATAAAAAGGTGGGAAAGGAAGAACAGGATGTAAATGTAATCAAAACATTCTTAAAATATTAAAAGTACTTTAAAATCATTTTTAAAATATTTATTCTTGTCTTTAATTTTGTCTTTGTAGTGGTATGTGTTCATGAGTGCAGTTTCCCATAAAGTTTGGAAGAAGATATTGGATCCCTTGAAGCTGAAGTTACTGGCTGTTGTGAGCAGCCCAAAGTGGCAGGTGAACTAGGACCCTCTATAAGACAGAATGTGCTTTTAGACACCAACCCATATCTCTACTACCTAGAATTCATTTATCAAGCTTAAAAGTAGACAAAGTTCAATTTCTCTGAGCTCTATTTTTAGAAAATAAAATGAACGTTTTAAACAAGTTAGACAAGTATTTTATACTTCTTTTTATTTCCAAATTACCATTCAAAATTTAATAATTATTTTTACATATTTGTTTACACTTTCATAATGCTTAGGATTACATTCAGGGCTTGTAAAAGATAAGTACATACTAGCACAAAGTAACAACTCACTTTAAAAATATTATATACAATATTGATTTAAAATCTAAAACTGGTGAAAGTAGGGTATTGAAGTTACCTACTGTCAATGTGTGAGGACCAATACATGATTTTAGGTATAGTAGTGCTTCTTTTATGAGCTTGGGTGCCCTTGTGTTCAGTGCATACATGTGTAGAATTACAATACTCTCCTGGTGGATTTTTCCTTTAATGAGTATGTAGTTTCCTTAACTATCTCTTTTGATTTGCTTTGGTTTGAAGACTATTTTATCAGATATAAAAATGGCTTGCTTCTGGGGTCCAGTTGCTTAGATTTCTTTTTCCATGTTTTTACCCTAAGGCAATGTCTGTCTTTGATGATGAGGCATGTTTCTTGGATGCAGCAGAAAGATGGATCTTGTTTTCTAAATTAATCTATTAGTCTGTGTCCCTTTATTGGGAAGTAAAGATCATTAATGTTATCAATGAGCAGTGTCTATTAATTCCTATTATGTTGTTGTGAGTCTCATCCCCTCCCCCCCTCCCTGCCCATCCAGGTTAACTGTTCTGGTATTATTTATTCCTTGTATCCTCTTGATGTGGTTACCCTTCTCTTCAGAATGAAGTTTTCCTTCTAGTGTCTTTTGTAGAGATGGATTGGTATAGACATTTCTTAAATTTGCTTTTATCATTTTTTTTTCTTATTTGAATGTGATTGAGACAGTTTTGCTGGGTATAGTAGCCAGCTTGAGGATCTATGAGGAAGAAAAGGTAGAAACATTGGATCACTTCAATGAAACAGTGTTTTTCAGACACAACAAGGCTGATGCTTCTATTCTATGCAGAAGACCTACACAGGTTCAAACCAGACAAAATCCTAGCATGGAGGAGGGAAAGTAAACACAAAGTCCCTCTTCCTAACCAAAAACCTTTTTGAAATTGATACCAGCTGAGAGAGGGAAAAATCAGCCTTCATCAATGGAGTAACATAGAGTATATCAACCACACTCCAAGGCTGGATAACACAAAATGGACTCTTTGTTTTTTTTTCCCTTTCTTTCTTTCTTTCTTTCTTTCTTCCTTCCTTCCTTCCTTCCTTCCTTCCTTCCTTCCTTCCTTCCTTCCTTTCTTTCTTTCGTTTATATATGTGCTTTTTATGGTCTAGTTTTATTTTTAAGAGTGAGAATGAGTATAAAGTTATATGAGTAAAGATTGGGAAATGGAACCCAGGACAAGTTGGGAGAGGGGAAAAATGTGACCAAAGTATAGTGTATAAAAATTTTTAAAATCTAAACCTATTTTCATCTTCAGTTTTCTCTAAAATTGCTGCAGACTTTTATGTATTTCTAAATATAATTTTATATAATTTTTCTTGTTTATATAATTTGTCTCATGGTCATATAACAAATATTAGATTCAGACTCAAGATAGATCAGTGATTTTGCTTTTAAGCATGTTGCTCTTTCAATCATTAAAATGCACAGTATTTAAATGTAAAGGAACATATAGTCAATGAATAAAATCATGAATACTGGTGTTAGAGACATTATTTTTAAGTCAAATTATTGTAGGTATCTCCTAATCAATATTTCTTTTCTTAAACTAATAAAGCACACATAACACAAACTTCAGTGCCTTAGCTTGCTGGGAGACTTTTTTTTATTACTGGATTAATGTTCTGTTTCTTATAGGTATAGTTATATTTTGTAGTTAAAATAATTTTTATTAGAATATTTAGGTTTACATGAGAGCCAATGAGAATGAAAGGCATAAATATGAAACTCAGTGATATAATTAAGCTCCCTGAAGTGTATAAAACCAGAATCCCACAAAATTTTTGGCAGGATTACTAATCAGAATGGGAAATACATCTGAAAGTAGATTTGGGCAACAAGTGCTACCAGAACATAAAGAAGAATGTAAAACATTTCCTAAATGATGAAATCCTAATCCAGTTAAGCATGATGTTCTAGGCTTTAACATTTGACCAGTGATTGACTGATATGATTCTTCTAGAATATTTCTGGAACCTCACTACTCCAAACAGTCTCACAAGATAAAGCTTTTCCTTGGACTTGGGCTTAATTTCTCTACTTTGAATTTTGCCATTTTAGGCAGCCCACCTGAGCCTAGTGGTTTCTATCCAAGAAATATCAAGTAAAATAATGGCAGCTTGGCCGGGCAACTGTGGTGCATGCCTTTAATCCAAGCACTCAAGAGGCAGAGCCAAGCGGATCTCTGTGAGATTGAGGCCAGCCTCAGTCTACAGAGGGAGATCCAGGACAGGCACCAAAACTACATGGAGAAACCCTGTCTCAAAAAACCAAAATAATAATAATAATAGTAATAATAATAATAATAATAATAATGGCAGCTATTCTAATCATATATACAATCAATAATAGTAATAATAATAATAATAATGGCAGCTATTCTAATCTCTATGAAATTCTCCTTCATTGAGTATTTATAGTTCCTAACAAATAAAAAGAAGACAAAAAAGTCATATTTAGATGAATGTGTTATATTCATGTATTGAAGAGAGTGAAGCTAATGATTAGTAATAAAGTATGAGAAGAAATTGAATTTCTTAATTGTTCTGACTATGTTACACATCTGTCTAATATTTTATAGTCTGAATTCTAACATTAATAGAGTCTAAGTAATTAAACATTTTCTATTTTTAAAACATCCAGCAACAGTCTTTGTTAATATAAAGTATCAACCAAATTATTGTTATCTTTATTGATGTAATACAAGACACAGATAGCCGATCTATTGTTCCACAGAGACAATTTCTCTGCGATTTGAGTCCTTGTTTAGTTTAGTCTAAAAATACAGTCTGAAGGACTATAATAGACCATTCTAGTGGCTTGGCTACAGCAAGTGGGACAGTGTACAGTGGGATGTGCTTGTTATCACAGGACAAACAGAAGCAGTGGGATCCTGTCCTGAGGAGATAACATGGCTCTCATGGTTACAGATTTAGACTTCAATCTCTCTTCTTGATAGGCTTTCATAGCTTACTTTATTTTGATTTTGTAGCCACTTTATGAACTATTGTACTTAGTAGGTGATTTTACATAAAGGTGTCTTTTGACAAGCAATATTCCAGAAGTGTGTGTGTGTGTTGTGCATGTGTGATGTATGTGTGTAGCATGGACACACTTGTGAGTTGGGTTGCAAGTGTGCCTGTGAACACCTAGGAGCCACAGGCATCTCTGTTCTATCACTCTCTGATTGAGTCCCTTGAGACAAAGTCTCTCACGAAATCTAGATTGAAGCTGTTAGCCATCAAGTCCCCACAATCCTCCTGTCTCCACTCCAACACACAGTGTGTTGGGGTTACAGACCCACATGACCATACCTGACTATTCCATTGATCTGGGACTTGAACTTGGGTCTTTATGGTTGCATAGCCAGCATTCTTAACTATCAAGACATCTCCCCAGCCCCTCAAAATGTAGTTTTTTATTTTGCACTGATGGACTTCTTTATATTATTTCCATAGATGAAATAACAACACAATATTTTTTTCCTGGTCTTCAGAATTATTCATCTTTCTATTCATGTTAACGTGTGATTAATGTGCCATTTACATTGTTATAAACTTTAATCATATTTAGGCTGTTGGAATTTCTCCATAGCTTCAAGCCCATGCTCAGAAGGTTCTTACTCTTTTGCTTAATGGCCATATTGTCAAACTACCTACTAAGTACCTATGAATATACACACAGGTTTGTGGTGTTCCCAGCATTCACCAGGGAAGCTTCTTATTGTAGTGAGAAGTGGCTAATGCAAACCCACACCTGGCCCAAATGCTGGGAATAAGTGATGGTGCAATGCTTGGGTCTAAAGGGGTCATCTGTATCCCACCCCCACCCAGATGCTCAGGGAACATCTCAGAAGTGGATAGTGGAAAGAATGCTAGAACCAGAAAATGGGAAAATGGGCAGCAAAAATGTCTTTAGAATATGACAGACATTGTTCTTACAACGCAAGTTGAGTATGGTTATCTGCACATTATTGACTGGTCAACATTTCATCATTGATGAGGGAGGGCCACAAGGCCTTTTCTTTCTCTGAGGGACGATTGGCAGCTAAATGTCTTAGGGAAAGAGTGTAGTGTTCTCTTCAGTTGGGTACCCACTGATAAGTAAATGGCACCCTAGTAAATGGCACCCCACCTAAGCTCAGATGAGAAACTAAATAAACGTGGTATGCCATATACAAATAAGACATGAACCCGGAGACATCTTGTTGGGAAGATAGGTTTCAGTGGAAGTGGGAACAAAATGAAAGAACAGAAATGGAGGTGAAAAATGACAAAATTCCTCATATACACGTATGGAATTTCTTTTTTAAAGTATTTATTTTATTTGTTAATTGTGTATATGTGTGCATATGTATGTATGTATGGGTATGCGCACAGGAGTGGGGTGCCCTCAAAGGCCAGAAGCATCAGACCCCTCTTGATCTGAAGTTATAGCCTGTTGTGAGCTGCTTGACGTGGGTTCTGGGAACCGAACTCAGACTCTGCAAGAGCAACCCACGCTCTTGGCAGCTGAGCCATCTCTCCCCACCCTCTTTCTATTTTCTTTAAACATCCTTATCGTAACACACGTGTGTGTTCGTGTTTGACTGGCTGTATTTTCAAGTGTCCTGTGACATAGACTGCGAATGTTTGTAGTCTGCAGAGCTGTGTTTATTTATACTTTGTTTCACATTTGTATTTGGCCCTACGATTTATATAATTGTTCCTTTCCCGAGTTGTCTTAATGTTAGCCGTCAAGTTGGCGAAGGATGTTATCAACAAATGACTCTGCTAAAAGTAGATGTGCTCAGTGCGGGCCAAATGCTGGCCATCAGTTACTGTTACAGGCAGCCTCGGGGTCAGCTCCCACCCTCCCTTTCTTACGCACAACTGCCACAGACATCAGCATCGAAGCACTTGGAACGGAGCCTGAGTGTCCTGGGTAGGACTTGGCATGGACATCTCTGACAGCAGAACTTGGCCTGGGGTTTGTTTAAACAAAGTGCTTCACATTGAACTGCAGGAAAGGAGGAGAGAGGGAGGGAAGTGAAAATAAAAAGAGGGAACTTCTGCCTCACTTTAGGTTATCAGAAAAGACAAAACATTTAAAGCCGGGTCTGTAAAGCAAATGGGTATATTGAAAGGGAGATTATGAAGTGGTTGTAAATCACAGACGGTCTGCTTGATAAGCGTCAATCTGCACGTTTTCATTTTACTCTTACTATCATTATTTCCTTCTCTCTTTCTTCCTTTCTTTTTCTTTTTTTCTTTTTTTTTGGCATTCTAGGGACTGATGCTGGAACTCTGTATGCACTCAACAAGTGCTCTACCCCTGAGCTACATATTCAAATCTTTGATTCTTTCCAATGAGACAACATCAATAAAAGTATGATACAGAAAAAAAAATGGTAATTTATTAGTTTCTTATCAATTGGTATAATATTCCCAAACTGAGCCAAGAAAGCCTCCCAGTTCCTTCCCATCCCCCTCTGCCTTCATCTAATATAAATTCCCTGACCTTTCTCTCCTACCTTCAAACTGTCCTCAGCTTTATAGGTGGCTTGCTTGCCTTTCCCTTGCAGAATTGGCTGTAATCTTTTTCTAGAAACAAGACAGACCACTCTCATTTTCTTTTCCCTTCCTCTTCCTTTTCTTCCTCCTTCCCCCTCCCTTGCCGTATATGTACAATGTATGTGTGAGATGTGCTCTCCCACACAGGTGACCAGAGGTTGATGATATATATATATATATATATATATATATATATATATATATATATATATCCCTTAATCACTACTCATTATTGCAGTTGGAGTTTTCCTGTGTCCCACCTGGTCCACAGCAGCTCAGACCCAAGTAAACACACAGAGGCTTATATTAATTAAAACTGCTCGGCCATTAGCTCAGGCTTACTACTGACTAGCTCCTTACACTTAAACTCAGCCTATTTCTGTTAATCTTTATGTTGACATCGTTTCCATCACTTTACCTGTGTGCCTTTACATGTTGCTCCCTGGATGGTGGGCTGGTGTCTCCTGACTCAGCCTTCCATTTCCCAGAATTCTCCTTGTCTGCTTATCCCACTTATACTTCCTACCTGACTACTCACCAATCAGCATTTTATTTATCAACCAATCAGAGCATCACATATTCACAGCATGCAGAACATCCCACAGCACATCTCTCTGTCTTATATTTTGAGGCAGTGTCTCTTCACTGAACCTGGAGCTCACCATTTTTACTAGATTGGCCTGGGAGTGAGTGCCTGGGACCAGCCTGTCTCCACCTCCAGCACTGGGTTTAAACATGTGCTCCTCAGCTTATTTTTGGATGCTGGGAATCCAAACTCAACCCTCATGGTTATGCAACGAGTACTGTGCATACTGAGCCACCTCCATAGCCCCACTCCTTCAAGTCTTCTAACACCGAAATCTGTCCTTGCCTCTTATTCATCTTCCTTCTTGTTTTGCTTCAGGGTTTTAAATCAGGATTTGGGGTCTTTGGAAACAGAGATTCACAAGGAGGAGCAGGAGAAAGGTAGGGAAGCCTGTAATAATCTGACAGTTGAGGCAGGGAAGGGAAGTTTTGGTGGCTTACACATTTAATTCCTGGATGGATCTCTGTCAGTTTGAGGACAGCCTGGTCTATAGATTAAGTTCCAGGACAGCCAGGGTTACAAAGAGAACTCCTGTGTTGGAAAGCAAAAACAAAACAAAACAAAGCAGGAAAAAGAAAGAAGAAAGAAAGGAAGATAAGGAAGGGGAGGGAGAGTTTTATAGATGCACCTTTGGTCTCAGAGCAGGCAGCTGAGTATTTCCCTGATACTTCTGTGTATGTGTAGCGGGTTGCTTTGCCCAGTCTGTGACACTCATCCCCTGTCACTTGGTTCTGGCCTCCACCTGGCATATTTTGTGCAGAACCTCACTGCCTTTGCCACCTTGTTCTAGACCTTGTGCTCAGTGTACAGAGAACTTTCATGTAGTTTTTTTTTAATTTATTTAAATCTTCTTATTCTGTTGAAACATATCAGTGTTTCATTGGCTTGAGAGACATTAGTTAAGATACAATCTCAGCTACTGATTTCTAATAAGGAACATGGAGAATAAGTGGATTCCTTGCTAAAAGCTCACCGTGATTCTAATGAGAAGGCCTATAGAGGAAAGCCCTGCTTCTAACTCCCACCCCAAACTGGCAGCTTTTAAGATATTTGTTATACCTACATCATTCTTTTCCTCCTCCACTGTTCATTTTGGAGAATTTAAAATAGACATCGGACAAAAAATATTTTAATCAATTCAATTCAATTGTTCACCAGTGAGAGACCTCTGTGGTCTTTAATAAATTTATTTCTACCAATATTCATGTGAAGTGTTGGTCCCGATTGTGACAATGTTGCAAGTCCCCAGGGACTTGCAGGGGTACTTATTTAGGTTAAGAGGTATTACTCCTAGAAGGGATTAACAGAAGGAAGTTTGCTCATGTTTGATAGATTATTATAAAAAGAGCCTGAACTCTCCACGGTCTATTGCTTCCTTTCTCTCTGTCTCTGTCTCTGTCTCTGTCTCTGTCTCTGTCTCTCTCTGTCTCTCTCTCTCTCTCTTGTGAGTGTGTGTGTGTGTGTGTGTGTGTGTGTGTGTGTGTGTGCACATTCTTCTTACTATGTGACTATACCATCTTAGGGCCCTCACAAGAGGCAGTTGCTGACTTCACACTCTTGCACTTCCAAAATTAACTATGAGTTAATTTTAATCAAGTATGAGTTAATTAAACTTTTTCCTTAACATAGCAAATAGTCTCTGGTATATTCTCACATTAGCATCAACTGCAGTTAAGATTCAGAATTTTAGATCATTTTATTTTATTTGTTCTTCTTAGTTTCTTTCTGCTTCACATCAGTCTCTTGCTGAGTTTGTGCCCCTTCCTCTTCCTTTGGTCTCCTTGTTCTAATCCCGTCACTGGGATCCATTCTATTTGCACCTGTTGTCCCCAACCCCCAATCTCACATTTTCTCGGGACTTGCTTGTTCAACAGTCTCATCACAAATGCCAGTTAGAGGATGGTTGTGTCAGTCGGATTTCCTTCATAAAAAAAACAAAACAAAAAAAACCTAGAAATTAGTGCATTTGATACCAGGCCATTTTACTTCAGTCTTAGGCTTGACATCCCCCAAATCCTCTCAGATATACCTGCCTCAGTTATTGTGGCAATCACCACATAAAATCAAAGTCTCAATGCACTTCTTAGGCAGATTGGTGAGATCAAAGACAAGAGACAGTACAGCGGCTGCTGCTGCTGTTATTGCTGCTGCTGCTGCTGCTATTGCTGCTGCTGCTGCTGCTATTGCTGCTGCTGCTGTTATTGCTGCTGCTGCTGCTGCTATTGCTGCTGCTGCTGCTGCTATTGCTGCTGCTGTTATTGCTGCTGCTGTTATTGCTGCTGCTGCTGTTATTGCTGCTGCTGCTGTTATTGCTGCTGCTGCTGCTGCTGCTCTTCTTCCTGTTTTTCCAAGACAGGGTTTCTCTGTGTTGCCCTGGCTGTCCTGGAACTTCCTCTGTAGACCAGGCTGGCCTCACACTCAGAGATTCCTCCTGCCTCTGCTTCTTGAGTGCTGGGATTAAAGGAGTGGGTCACCACACCTAGCTTGTGTTTCTTGCTATTAGTAATTTACTTGAGAATAAAAAAAAAGTTATTTTATCACCAAGAATCAGTTTGTCCAATATTAATTCAGCATAAACTCATAAATATTTTAAACACCTCTGTTTTTACTCATTTCGTCATCTACTACTTTTCATGCTCAACCAAAGAATTCTGATGCCTGTATTTCCTGACAAAAGCATGTGTGTGAGTGTGTGTGTGTGTGTGTGTGTGTGCATCTAACATGTAATTAGGATGATGGCTTTTGTGTGCATAAAGGATTAGATGGAGGCAGAATGTAATAAAGCACTCTGTTGGCTGACAGTTTAAAACTCAGAATATTGTTCTGGAGGGACGGAGAAGCTGGATGTCATCCCCTCTCAGCTCTTCTCTTCTCTACAGTGTTTAAGGCAGAGTGTTGGTTACCTTGGGCCAGTGATGAGTCTTACATTAACAGAACTTTGTAGGACATGGTGGAGCTGGAGTGAAGAACAGGAGAACTGGGCTTTCTGGACTGGTTATGCCAACTTTGAAGAATATCTTAATAAATAAGCATTGTCCTTCTTCACTTGTTCCTCGGGTAGCGAAGCAAATCCATAAACATATTTTCCCTGCATTTCAGCCCAGATTAGTGAGTATTTTCTAACTGTATTCCTTGATTCATATATTTTCTTTTCAATATCCAAATCTTTGTGTTTATTCTATGAGCCATACAATATATTAGAGACTGGGTCCAGACTG
This sequence comes from Onychomys torridus, assembly GCF_903995425.1. Classification (NCBI taxonomy): domain Eukaryota; kingdom Metazoa; phylum Chordata; class Mammalia; order Rodentia; family Cricetidae; genus Onychomys; species Onychomys torridus. Next base: position 62,939,435 of record NC_050454.1, read on the forward strand.
GGATTTTGCTCATAGTGGTGAATAAGAGAATCAAAAAATGCATTCCTTAATGCCTTTCATCTTGTGATAACTCTGCCATATAAGATATTAGATGTCAAAGGGCTCAAGGGAATAATATAACAAGATAATATAAAATAGTAGTACAACAAGAAGGAGAATGTGGAGGAAGGGATCCTAATTTTGGTGGGTTAGCTGAGAAGTTGCCCACCTAGACTATGAGGAGAGGTAGTCTAGACTGAATGAGGACAACTCCTAGAGGAGGGAGTACATGTGAGAAAAGGCAACTATAAAAGCAAGGAAGTCTGAAAATGTGAAAATAGGGAAGAATAAAGAGTGTTAATTGGGAGCAGCATAAAATCAGTTGGACCTTTGTCTTTTCCTGTGAAAGACTTTGAATGGAAGACTTTGTGCTTGGCTCTCTCTCCCTCTCTCTCTCTCTCTCTTTCTCTCTCTTTCTCAATAAAGCTCTAGAAAGGTTAAAAAAAAAGAGCTTGTGCTTGTATTTTAACAGCATCATTCTGGTTGATGTGGACTCCTGAAGCAGCTCAGAGCGGGAAAGTGGTGGTAGGGACTGTAGCTGTGGTCGGCACTGAAAGTTCTCAGAAACAAAAGCCGTAAGATTTATGGAAAATCAGAAATAAAGTGTGAGAGAAAGAGAAAGGTGAAGGATGAACTGGAGACTTGGAGAAACGGCAAACTCCTGAGCTAGAGATGAGGAAGCTCTGTTCTTCCCGCTCCCCCACTGTCTCAGTGTCCTCCTTCTCAGGAAAGCAGGCAGTTGTTTCTGGAAGGAAATGAGGAGTTCACCTTGGATATGTTGGTTTTGGGTGCTTTTTTGGTACTTTGGTGAAAGTATCTAGTTGCTTGTTGGATACAGCACCTTGGAGTTCAGGGACAGTTCTAAGACTGAGATAGGAACTTGAAAGTCTGCAGTATCAAGGTGGCATTTAAAGTCAGAAGAGACAAAATGGACTTACTGACAAGACAAGTAAAAAAAAATAAAATATATAAAAAATAAATTAAAAAAGTGAAAAAAAAATAATTATTGGCAGTTAAGAAAAGGTAGACTGAGAAATAACAGCCAGTAGGAAGTTAAAAAAAATAGGTCTGAGGTTTGCTGGAAGTAAAAGAAAGGAAGTTTTCAAAGACAAAGAGTTCTCCATTATTAAAATCCATTGCCAGGGAAGAGGACCAAAACTTGGCACAGGCTTTTGGACTGTCTCTTAGTTATCACCCTAAGAGTACCTAAGCAAGCAAGAGCCATGTGACAGTTAATACTGCTTGTCAGCCTAACAGGACTTAGAGTCTCCTATGAGACCAACCTCTAGTCATGTCTATAAGCCATTATCTAGATTAGATCATTGAAGTGGAAGACCCACATCAGTCATGTTCATTGTTAGCATTAGTCCATGGTCTGAGGTCTTAGACAGAATAAAAAGGAGAAATCCTGCTGAGTGCTAACATGCATGCATCTATCTCTCTGAATCCTCATTATGGGTGCCATGAGACCAGCAACATCATGCTCCTACCACTGTGACCCCCTACCATGATGAAATACATTCTCAAACTGTGAGCCAAAGCAACCCTTCTTAAGGTTGCTTTTGTCAAGTATTTTGTTACCACCTTGAGGAAAGTTGCTAATATTTGCAGGAAAAGGAACTGCATCCAAGTCAGGAGAATAATTTGGCTGTTCATCTCTGTTTCTCTCTGAAATATATTTACCTCATAGACAAAGCTATATGGGGGTGTTTTCACATCAGTATAGTTCCCTGAGGAGTAGTTTCAAAATGTATTTCAGAAAGATGGATCCTTTTCTCCTGAACACAACATCTTTCAAGGGTCTAATCCTCCATTTGTATTACCAAACATACCCTAATGATTCCCCCAGTTGAGGTGGGGAGCACAATCACTTCCAAGACTTTTTCCAGCTGCCATAGAACCCCAAAGGCCTAATGTTGGAAATTTGGAGATGAAAACTCCTTAACACAGAGGTTATCTATTTATGATTTTTTTTTAAACCTGACATACAAATAATAAGCCAACAAATGGCTAGAAAAGAGTGAAAACTGAAAGCAACTTCTCTACAAAGCAATAGTCACAAAGATAATCGAGTCTGTGCTATGACCAAGTAGCTGCCATGGTATTCAGAGAAGAGGTAGGATGAGGCCCCCAAGGCAGCCACTGTGAAATGTGAGGGCTGCTGCGCCTGGATGGAAGGGGGTGGAGGAGAGAGCTTATGAAAAAGAGCTGGGAAGACCGCCAAAGAGTTCTTTCTCTAGAGATAGCTAGAAAGAGAGCATAAATAAATAACAGTGACTCATTCTGTGTGATGCTGGAACCCTGGCCCAGCAGGCCTTATTTACGTAGGAGTAAAGCCTGTGATGACTCCAGTTGTTTGCGAGAACACTGCAAAACCATTGGATTGAGGCCTCCTTTGAGTCAGATTACCATTCCCGAGACTGTCAGTTTTATTTTCTTTGGGAAACTTCTAAAAGAAAACAAAGTACACAGAGGACAAGCAGAAACTCCGACTAGATGATGGCAGCATTCAGGACTTGGGGACTTAGCTCTGCCAGGAACTGCTTATCAAACCAGTTTCTAAATCTTTGAAACACATGGCATTTCAAAGATTTCTGAGCAAAGCTGTCTGCCTTTTTTCATCCACCCAAATAAATCATATGGGAAGTATACACTTAAGGTCACTGTGCTCTCAGCCACAGTATATTCCGTTTGTGTTCTTCTCAGCACCATCATTATTTACTATCACGTGTGTCAGGAGCTGAGAACATCTTGACATTTTCCTGTATAAACAAGCCTGGCATATATCTCCACTTGTTCCAGAGTATCTCTAGGAAATGGTATCAGAAGTATTTTCTTGACTTTGCACAAGTAGGAAATCAAATTATTGCACACGCTCCTTTCCATTGACATTAAATTCAAAGCTCTCATGTACGTGAACTCTCCCGACGGACTTCTCTCCATCCAAGATAATAAGATGTTCCTTCTTGACATGATTCTTTCTTAGAATGATGACAAGACAGTCACAGTTGTGCCCTAAGGCAAAGGTTCTCAACCTTCTTAATGCTGCAACCCTTTAGAGTTCTTCATGGTGTGGCAACCCCCCAATCATAAAATTATTTTTTGTTGCTCTTTCATAACTGAAAATTTGCTACTGTGACGAACTGCAATGTGAATATTTTTGGAGACAGATGTTTAGCAAAAGGAGTCACGACCCACAGGTGGAGAATCACTGCCCTGAGGATTTCTTATTGGTTGACTGGTATGGGCCTGTGGTTGATTTTTTTTTTATCTACCATCACTTTTCTGGGACTAGAAGTCTGAAATCACACAGCAGCTGAAGAAAAAGCTGAAGCAAAGGGAGATGAAGGAAAGAAGAAAGGAAGGGAGGGAGGGAGAGAGAAAGAAAGAAAGAGAGAGAGGGAGGGAGGGAGGGAGGGAGAAAGGAAGAGAGGGAGGGAGGGAGGGAGAGAGGGAGGGAGGGAGGAAGGGAGGGAGGAAGGAAGGAAGGAAGGAAGGAAGGAAGGAAGGAAGGGAGAGAGGGAGGAAGGGAGGGAGTGAAGGAAGGAAGCAAATACTAGCAATGCATGTCTTTCTAACTTTGCTGAGTTTCAGAATGAATGTACTGCTGTGGAGCTTAGGAAGGGAGATGCCTTCAACCCCCAGAAGCCTGGTGGTTTTCTTTCTTTCTCATGATGATTCTTTCATTTTTTTAAAATAATTCTTTTATTAATTCTTGGAGGAACTCATACAATGCGTTTGGCCATATTCACAACCTGTGGACTCCTCTCATATCCATGTTCCCCACCCTCATCTCTCTACTCACCAAGTTTGATGTTCCTCCTCTCCCTCACCCTCTTCAAATCTAGTCTGTGTTCCATAACTACTCCTGGGAGTGGGGCCTGCCCTGGAATGTGATCAAACTCCCAGGATCATGTCATTAAAGAAAACCTACTCTCTCTCCCCCAGCTATCAAATACCAATAGCTTGTCAGCTAGATGTGGGATTCGGTGCCACATCTTGCAGTGAGATGTCTCTGTTTGCTGTGAATATGTATTGCTCTGATTGGTTGATAGATAAACCTGTTTTGCCTATGACAAGGCAGCTTAGAGGCAGACAGAAATATAAACAGATAGAGAGGAAGAAGAAAGACAGAAGGGGACAGACGTCAGCTGCCGCCAAAGGAGAAGCAAGATGCCAGTAGACTGGTAAATCCACAGAATGCATGGCAAAATAGATTAAGAGAAATGGATTAATTTAAGATATAAGAGCTAGCTAGCAAGAGGCCTGCCATAGACTATACAGTTTGTAAATAATATAAGCCTCTGTGTGTTTATTTGGGACCAAGTGCCTATGGGACACGGGTGGGAGAGATCCGTGCAAGGCCAGGCAGGTCCGGAGAAACTTCCAACTACAACGTCTCCATCTCCACTGTCGGATTTTGTCTGGCTTGAGCTTGGACAATTTGTGCACATGCCGTCATAACTGCTGTGAGTCAGTATGTGCAACAGCCCTGCTGTGTCTTCTTGAAGACCCCCTCTACTTCTGGCTCCTCCAATCTCTCCACCTCCTCCAAGTTCCCTGTGCCTTTCTGGGAAGAGTGTGATGTGCCTGTACAATTCAGTGTGAGCACTCTTATTTTCTGCATGTTGACTTGGGGACTCTGTGTTAGTTGTCTTCTACTACAAGAAGCTTCTCTAATGAGGGTTGAGAGACATTCGTTCATATATATATATAATATATATATATATAATATATATATATATATATACATACATACATACATATATATGCATATATATAATTTCATTCTTTGACAATTACACACACATACAAATATGTATGTATGAATATGTAATATATCCTGGTGACACTCACCAATCCACCCTCCTACTCCCCTCCTACCCTCACCGTCAGCCCCTCCTCCCACTATCCTGTTTTATCTATATTTATTTATTATTTATTTGTTTGTTTGTTTTGTTTTGTTTTTATTTTATGATCCACTGAGTTTAACTAGGACCACCTCAGGGGCATGGGCATGGAGCTATCCCCTAGAGGATGGATAATTTACAAGTGGCTATGTATGTCTGGGAAAAAATGGACTCTCTTTCCCCCAGTAACCATCAACTGCCAATAGCTCTCTGTGAAGGTGTCTTTCATTCTTGTCTAGTAATTGCTGCCCATTTGTGCTGTCTCCACCATCTGGAGGAGGTAATAGCAGGGATACAAAATTCTATTAAAAATAATAATTATGACATGGGAACCTGTGAAGTGTTCTCTCTAGTTTCAGGAATGTTTTGGGTTTCACTTTGGCCGTAAGAGGCCACTGGCTCACCCAAAGATGTTATACAGCTATGCAGGTGGACACACGAATTCACACATAGGTACCAAGACCTGAGTACACACACACACACACACACACACACACACACACACACACACACACACAATTATACAGTAAAGTTTCACTGCCTCTAACCCATCTACCATCCTGAGACCTATGAGCTCTCTGGCCTGCACCCTGGTCATTTTTCTGCAGAGTTCCCTACCTAAGGGCTTGAAATCCAGAGAGATAGTCTGGCTTCAAAAACCTTAGTTCACTTCCCTTTCCTTTCTGCTAAACACTGCTAAGATGAGGATCTGCGGTAAGGATTTGTGGGGCTGGAGAGAAGTCCTGTGAAAGGCTTCAGACAATGACTGTGTTAGAAAGTACTGTTAATCACTTTCCAGGTGAGTATCGGCTTCTGGTTACTGCTATAGAAAGTTACTATGAATGCAGTTGCTTAGACAAACACAAGTTAGTTCTTTCTGTAGGTCAGTGTTAGACACGTGGTAAATCTAAGGTGTTCTCAAGACTTGCTGACACCTCCCTGGAGGCCCTGAAGTACATATTCCTTTTAGCGCCTTGTTCTCTAGGACCTGCTCTCTCACATTCATCCCTCACAGCCCCACCTGTCTTTTGAGCCAGAGATGTGACATTTCTTTGACCCCTTTCCCCGCATCACATTTTTTTTGTCTGACACAGCTGGTAGAATATCTCTGCTTTTTAAGAATTTATGTAATTTCATCAGGCCCACTAGGATTATCCTGAATAATCTCAAGGGCTCTGACCTTAATCACATCTGCAAAGTGATTTTTCCTGATTATGTAACAAACCCACATCTTCCACTTCTGGAATGTTGGCATCATTACAAGGGAGCGTAGTTTTCTGCTCAGCACAGGGAGAGGCATTGCTGCTGGAAATCTGAATAAAAACATGAATATGTTCTCCTTACATGAACAATATCCTGTATTTCTGCCTACCCATTCTGGATTCATAGTGTATTCTCATGAGCCAGGTCTTATCATGAGCATGCCTTTGCTTTCATGGAGCTAGAGGATTCTGAGCATATGAATGTCTCTTGTTCTCAAAAATCTGCCAAATTAATCTAAAGTGCTCTTGGTATGGAATGTATATAATTATATGGTATGGATATTGCAAAAAAACCCCTGTTGTTTGTTTTTTAACCACTCAACATATATACGTATGACAACACACACACATACATACATCATACACATACATATGTACACATTATTTATATCAAGTGTTTACCATGGAAAAACCACTCCACATAAGGAAATCTCTACTTGTGGAATGTTCTCGGAGTTATGATCCATGGCACCATTGTCTCTCAAACAAATCAAGTGTTTTAAACACGCTGGAAGAGGCTTCCTGAAACTGTTCCTGTAGAAGAGTTCTTAGCCTAGGCTTTCTACAATGGCTCCACTTGTCTGAGATTTCCGCACACTACATACAAAGCTGTGAGTGGCTATTTCATCCAAGTTCCTCATGTTCACCTAATACACAAAGGGGTCAGTAACCTACCAAGGGAGAAGAGTCAATTTTTGAGCTTTGCAGTTTGGAGTGTGGTATAATTTGTATCTGAAATGTTGCCCACAGGCTCTTGTGTTTAAACACCTGGTCAACAGATGGTGGCCCTGTTCTGAGAGGTTAGGAAAGCTTTGGGACGTGGTGCCTAACTGTTAGATCCGGGGCAGCAGTGGCCAGCCTTTGAAGGTCATACCTGCCTCTTTGTCTAGTCTACCTCTCTGCTTATGGTCCATGTGGTGCGAAAACCCAGCAGCCATTCTGAGTGAATGGTACTGTTGATTATCTGGGCTTACTTCTAATTTACTAAGGCGTCACCAAGTCACTCACTTTCTAGAAGTCCCTTCGGCTCACAGCTTTTTCTTCCTACTGTTAATAAGAACAAGCCCATCTTAAACACGTGTATGTGTCATATAAAAGCTGAATATCAGAAAACGGCTGGCCTTGAAAGTTAGTTCTGGTTGCTTCTTTCCTTTTCTGAACCCCTCAAATGGTTCATTGGATGGTCCTAGTCCACCAGTTATCTACATCTCAATGTGCATTCTAATTCATGTGTGAAGAGAAAGTGTGCTCAAAGACATAGTGGAAGGACTGTATTTAATGCCAATACCTATCCTTCCCACAGTAAAACAAACAAACAAACAATAAAATCAACGGAAGAGAGAAAAACAAAATAAAAATGTCCACATAGATGAAATAAAAAAGGTTTGCTTTCTGTTATCTTCTTTTTGAAGCTGCACATTAAGAAAGAAGAACATTTTTTTTTCTCCTTCCAGAGAGTACATTCGATTCTTATAGGTCAAGACCAGCTGTGGGTGGCTTGTTCTGTGCTCACACTTAGGAATGCGTCCAGTCCCAAGTCTCCACATCTTACTCCCCCGTCTTTGCCTCTGAGTACAAGAAAGGCAGGAAGACACAAGGGCCTCATTTCTAAGCCTTTCAATGGGTCTCTGCTGAGAGTTCTGCTACCCATTCCTTGCAACTGATCTCTCAGGTGACTTTCAAACATCAGGGCCCCGAGTGATGGTGAAGAGCCATTCCCAGGCTCTGGGACAGTATGGCCTGTGGGTGACAGGTGGGTGATATGCCTTGGGGAAATGTATGAAGCCACACACTCATACACAATCACATGGGTGTGGGCAGAGCCTGTTGATGACTGTGGTATGTATTTTTTTATACTCTTCACTTAGGAGTGTTCCTGTCTGTCCCTCCCAACCTCAGGCTTTATTCTGTTACTCACTATATTCCTCTCCATATGCCAAACCCCAACCACCTCCGTTTCCTGTATATGACATGAGCAGAAACTGTGTTGTCATCTATTAGTTTTATGACTTAAAATCCATTTTATTTTGTTTGGCTGGCAGTATCAAGAACAGACATAATTAAGAAGACAAGGAGAGTTCAGCAGCCATTCATCATTGTTAGAGCTTGGCTTCTTCATTTCCTACTTGAAGGGGATGCATAGAATCCATTTGTAGAAAATCCTAATTTTGTAATGGGAGGAATCATGGAAGAAAAGGATGGGGCTGCGTCCTGCGCTGTCATTGGGAACTGAGTGTCCCTGGATACATCCTTTTTATAAAGAACTGTGAACCCACCATGTCACCTCTTCCTGCCCATCTCTGCTTCACATGACCACACATCTTACTTTCATTTGGAACAGTTTCCAAAGACTGAGAGAGAGAAAACGCTAATTGCCTTGCCTAGTTTTTCCCAGAGTGTGATCTTCTGGAAATGGACACATGAATGTGCAGCAGGTCAGAGTCCTGTGCTCCACTCAAACTGTTTCCTTTCGGTGGCCTTCTCATGACAGGGCCTTGGAGAGGCATGGCACTTGAGCAAGTTGTGAATGTCACAGAGTCTGAAAAGAGCCAGAGGGGGACTTGAAGAGAGGACTACCACGAAACAAGGATGCAATTATCTCAAATGAAAAGCAGTTACGTGATTAACTTAGAGTCCGCTCACCACAGCCCCGGGACATACTGGAAAACTCAGCAGTTCATTCCAGTCACATGTTCCACCCAAGTGACAAAACATTTAAAGAGAACATGTTATAGTCTCCAGCTATGAAGTATTCTTTTTTGCATTGTTCAGTTCCTGATTTGAAATAGTATGGGTGGGGGGTCGGGTTGGGGGAGGGATGTGTCAATGGAAACGGATGCGCTGACAAATAAGTATTATTAAAGGAGAAAATGATGAGTTTTCCTTTTTAACAGGCTCTGGAGAGGAGAATTATGCAACTTCCCACCATGAAAACTTTTGTAATTGTAGATTCTGCTACCTTTTAAGGAGAAAATACCACCAGCCTGGAACTTGAGAGCTTTTATGAGAACCAGGCACGGGCTTTTCCTCCACTCCCATCTGTCTTCATTTGCTGTGTGCATGCTGCAGATTTCATGCTAGTGAGCTATGTCTAAAAGTTAGAAGATGATTTGCTTAGACCGAGTGAATGTGTGTATCCTAAGGCCATACACGCATTTTAAGTATTATAGGAAAGCGGATATGATTTGGACTCTATGGTCTTTATTCTTAGAGACCATTGTTCTTAAGGAAAGAAAATATCAATCCATGAAATTTCATCATTACAAGTGAAGGTTTTTGGCCTATTTTGAGTCAGTACAAACAGAGGAGAGGGTTTCAAGTGACATCTTCACACATCTTCACCATAGTTTCAACTTTGTGTAGCTTGTTAAAAGCTTGGAAAATGTGGGAATTACATTTTTCAGCTCCTATCATGTCTAGGAAAGTAGTTCCATGGACCCACAAACTTTGGTCTTAGGATAATATAATCAGGATCTCAAATAAGTTTTAATAATCACTCCTTGGACTTCTTTCAGATAATCTTGCCGCTTCATTTTCAATGTTTATCAATGACTGCTTGTCAACATTAAGCACATTTTATGAGCTGAAGTGTCAGATTTCCAATAGGAACTCAGGCTAGTCAGGGTGGCACGTGTTTGTAATCTTAGCACTTGAGAGGTAAAGCAGTGGGATTCAGAGATCAGAGTCATCCAAAGCCACATAGTGAGTTTGACTCTATCTTGAACAACATGAGACCATGTCTATAAAAAAGAAAAAAAGTCCTAAATACTCAAAATTAATTCAGGACAGTTTAACAGTGTAAACCCAATAGGCAATGTATGTAAATTTATCTTTGTTGAGTATTACATAGAATTTATTCCCTATGGTGTATTTTCCTCAAATTAGACCATATCTTACATGTTAACCATTAGATTGAAAAACAGAAATATGAGTCTATAACAAATCAGCCATATTTGGGGTATCTAGTGACATAATTACAGATATCTATGGATTGAATGAATGCTTCTTTTGTGGGATACTAGGTTAGTGGGCCTTTGGCTGTTCATAACAAAGATCTTTCTGAAGGATTGTAAATTTTTTATTATAGAAATGAAATGCTGTGCAACATATAAATGCCAGTGCTGATTTTTCAATCTTCTGATTGTGCTTATAATATTTTAATATTATTAACATGGTTAAACATGTTTGAATGTAATTTGAGTACCTTAGAGATTTCTTTATTTTTCATGGTAGCATATTAATTCTGAAATCTAAGAAATATCTGAAAATATTCATAAAGGTTTAATAGCTATAAGAAAATAATATAAAGAATCCATCCCAAAGCTGTCCTTTTGGCCTGCCTTCCTCTTTTGTTATCTTCCATAATAAGCATAACCTGCCTCTGGTAGGCTTTGAGAATTGTGGGAAACTTTTTTCCTAACCGGAATTAGTTAATTCTTCTGTTGCCAAGACTATAAAGGTTTTTGTGACCATCACTTCTTTGACTCCTTTTTAAAAATCTGTCCCTTAATTCAAAGCAGTGCAGTTGGGCCTAAAAGTGGCAGACAATCTCAAGGTCCTAGCTTTATTTATTTGTGAATGGGTTTAGAGACCCCTTCCGTAATACTGCGGATGACCTTTCATTCCATTCCCACTGCTCCTCATTTCACTGTTCTGTGCTTTTCCAATTAGCAAACATCTTAAGAAATAAGCAGACACAAGTTCCAAGACTGAGAATGTTAGGTTTTGGAGGGAAGAATTCTGGACAAATACTTTTTTCCTCTGTAAATTTAGTTTTTGAGATCTTTTTTATTTCCCTACCATATGTCAGCATCTATTATTTTTTTTATATCGCACCATTAGTTGATCTCATTATTATATCATGATTACAGATAATATGTTCTTAGTGTTTTACTGGGTCTGATTGAATATTTAATCTTCATGAAGCCTTAGAAGGCAGATACTGCCACTGTCACTACTGACTAGGAAACCTGGGCTTGTACTACTTAAATATTGCTTAATTTCTCATAGTTAATTAGTGATGATGTCAGATTCATCCCATTTCCTGAAACTACTGTCTCTCTGCTATTAACTACTGTTCTTTGGCAGTGACTTGCCCAGGTTAATAATGTGGCCAATGGCTTAGAATTCAGACGAAAACTTTATGGCTTTCCTTGTTGGATCAGTTCCTGTTAAACTTTCTGAATGTGTGCTTTTATCATTATTTGCTGGATTATTAGTGACTTGATTCTTTTTCTTGAAAGGATGTTGAAAGCAAAAGTAATTCTGTGGATTTTTGATGCTACCCAAAGGTCTCTTTGAAAACCTTTGTTGGGAAATTGTGCTTATAATCCCTTGGCTTCTTTCCTTTGGTAGGAAGCTGGTACGTTAAACAAGTCACCGGTAGGTGTTCTAAACTGTAACACTCTAAAATAATGTATTTGGTCATAGTCTGCCTAATCTCTAGTCTCTGACTGAACGCGACGTGAAAAGAAAGAACTCACTAAATAATTTTCAATGAATGGATTAGTCAAGGAAAGAGTTTTTGTTGTGCATCTGAGCAGTTTTGGCACTAGCACGCCTAAACTCTTGAGTGAACTTGAAGGAGATATTACTCATCAAATGCTTAGGAATCTACTACACAGAAGTATCCATAGCAACAGCCTCAAGCACTTGATGGGAAGTCCTCACATTGTCCCATCATCACTCTGTTTAAATGCCTTTCATCTATTGACTGGATCCACCTTTCTCAGTCAGCCAAGAGAATCTCCTCAGCGCCAACAGTCCTTCTCAAAGCAGTGGCAACACTCAAAATATTTATCAATTGGCACAGCCCACGCGGGAACCAGTCAGAGAAGCGGTTCTGGCTGGAGGAGAAAGCTGTGCAGCCATACTGTGGCTTACTGACTGAAAACTCAGCACTTCCATCAAGTGTTGGAATCTTACACTTCCCGAAGGTCCAGAGCTCTCTAGCACGTTTCTCTTGTTTGCTGTTGTAAGAACTAGCCCATGAACACATTTTGTTGTTTGTTTGTATGTTTAAGAACAACTCCTGGGAAATTCATCAGAATCTGTGCAATCAAAAAGATGTTAACGATTCTCCAAGGTAACCCAGAGTTCATGCAGCTGCAGCTTCTCCACTAATCACAATGATCCACCCCACCCAGAACTTTCCCCAGGAAGGGAATCTTTCTGGGATGGCCATCTGGATCATATTATGCTAATTAGAGTGTCCAGAAAAAGCAAGGTGCCAATGTTTCCAGCACAGCATGGGTACACTACTCTTTAGACACATTCACCCTTTTCCTTTCATGCCTTCCTTTATCTCCAGTGAATGAGCATTTGATGCTTCTAATGACATTAAAAAGTAAGATTGCAATACATTATTCTCTGAATAATGTACATCTCTGCAATGGCTATAATCCCTACACAGTTAAGGACAGGTGGAGTGCTGAGTTAAAATAATAATAATAAAGATAAGAAAACACTTTCCACTTACAGATTATTGCACATATGGGAAAAGCTTCAGCATCAGTTGGGATGCACCAAGTTACAAACACCAGCTCCTCATATGGCCAGCAGCTTTTCCCTGTGTTTGATTTCCAGTAAATTTTGCCTAGACATTTCTGTGTTTTCTTATGTTTGTAGAGTAAAAGGCTCTGATTCTTAAAGAGGCATAGTGAGTATGTAAGTAGGAGGTCATGGGTAAGTGTAAATGGGGCTTTCGGACTTCTCTTCATGGTGTTTCTCATATAATCTTTCTAAAGCCTCAGGAAAATGAGACTGCTATTCTTATCTGCAGCCTAGAGAAGTGATGAGAACTTTTATTGCTGCCAAATTCATCAACACATTGATATTTTTATCTCCAGTTCTACTCCTCTGCTATAAAAATGAAGAGAAATAAAAAGTAGTGCATGGCAAAATCACAATATTCTGGGCAGGGAGATGATTCAGTGACTAAGCGGGAGGACCTGAGTTTAAATCCTCAGCACCCATATAAAAGCTGGCCATAGCTGGGTGTGCCAGTCGCCTCACTGTGAGGGGACAGAGACAAGATGATGCCAGGAGCTCTTTGGCCACCCAGCTAGAAGAAAAAACAAACTTTAGATTCAGAGATAGGTGTGGGCTCTCCACCCCCTAACTCTTTCTCTCATTACTTAAGAAACAAGGGCAGTGCATTTAAGATATTTGACACATTCTAAAACATATTTGTTTAGCATCTAATACACTGCGCATGAACAGAAAACAAAAGAGTAATTTTAATAGCAAAAGATTTTCTCAGATACAGTGAGACTACAAACTGCCAGTTTGGGTTCTTACAGATAAATGTTAAGGATACATAAAGACTGGGCTTTTGGTTTTTTGTTTTGGTTTTGTTTTGCTTTGTTTTTTGTTTGTTTGTTTTGTTTTCAATTGTCTTATGTTCCTTTGATCTCAGGATCACAAAATGGCTGTGACAGCTCCAGCCATCACATTCTCATTTTAGACAGAAAGAATAGGACAAGTGTAAAGAACCAATTTCCTTCCCACAAGTCGTTGCCATTGGTCTTTGACAAGAATTCTGAATCTCACTGATTCAAGCTATTTAACATGGCTACAGCCTAGCAGCAGTAAATGAGAAGACTTTTGTTGTCAGCGTTTGTAAAGAGGAAGGAGTCGGTAACAAGGGTCAACATACTCATCAAGCTTGCGTTTGACCAGCACATAGATGGCTCTTGATGGATATAGCATTCCAGCTTAGACCACACAGGTTGGAGGACTAATATGAGTCACAAGAAGTCTCCCAGGGTATTTGTGTCTCCGATCTTCTCCACATGCTCTTCAAGAACTGTAGAAACCTCTATCGCCCCATTGAATATTTTTGTAGTTCCAAAAGGATAGGCTTAGAAATCGAACTCTGAAACACACAGCGTGCAGAACTATACCCTGCTCCCCACCACACTCCTGTTTCTCGGTGCATTGGCTATGCACTGTAATCAGGGGCGAGGCTAGTGGAGGTGTGAGCTGCCACCAGCCACCTTTAGCGCGGCGGACCTGCTTGTTCCGTTGCCTTCGCCATTGGCGGATTTGTTCCCGTAAAAGAACTGCTCTCTTCAGGACAGTCTCACAGGATACAAACCCACAGTGCAGCGAATGGTCTTCTAAGTTCGGGTGGCAAAGACACACCACAAGTAGGTCAACCCTTCCCTCACCCGCCAGCTCCCAAGGGTATTTCTTCTGCCTTGGTACACTCATTATTTGTAGAGTTTGTATTGAATTAATTCTTTCCTTTTTTGTTTTTTTGTTTTTGTTTTTGTTTTTGTTTTTCAAAACAGGGCTTCTCTGTGTAGCTTTGCTCCTTTCCTGGAACTCACTTTTGAGACAAAGCTGGCCTCGAACTCACGGAGATCCTCCTGGCTCTGCCTCCCGAGTGCTGGGATTAAAGGCGTGCGCCACCACTGCCTGGTTAATTCTTTCGTTCTCTAGTGCTACTCAATCCCAAAAAATCCCCAAGTGAGATTTCATTACAGTGAACTATGGGATCACACCTGAGCCCCACTCCTATCAGAGTTCAGTTCTCAGAAATTTCTGTCCGATCAGTCTCCCACAGGTTGGGTTTTCTTCAGAGATGGTTTTTGTTTCACCGTACACATATCCTCACAAGCCTCAAAAACTTTGCACTGATGACTGGACACCCCCCCCCCGATGTATTCAGATTAATGGGTGGGTAGATGATAGTGCCTGGTCATGCATGCAGAGCTTAATGTACTGTCTTCATGTCTCCTCTGCCTATGGCCATTTCAACTGGTTTGAGGATTCAGACTCTAGTTCATCAGGCTTGCCTGACAAGTACTTTTAACCACTCAGCCCATTTTAACCCCTTGTCTTAATTTTTTTCAAACCCACTTCAGGACAGTAGACAAAAGTCATGCTAGGGAATGTTTGTGGCAAAAAAGAAACTGCAAGCTTCTTTTCCTCATGTACCTAAAACTGGATTTTAAGTTCAAGACTGAATTTCCATTTTGTATGGAGAAAAGTCTGCTAACACTGTGAAACATGATCTGGGGGTTCAGTGATGAGAAACGGGGGGGGGGGGGGGCTCAGAAACTACAGCATAGTCTTGGTGAGATACCCACATGTAGAGGAAGTAGAAAGTAGCTGGAGTGATCCATACACAACAGTAAACATCTTGAGTTAATATCAAATCCAGATATGAAAATATAAAATTAATATTACACAGGAGCAGCAAGCTGGACTCAAGCTGGTCAATGAGCAGAAGAAGAAGCAAAGGACTCAGAAGGGCCTCACCTCCATGTGTAAACTGGATTTTTCACACTTCCTGAAACATGGGAAGTTCCTTAGAATCTGTGCCTAGAAGAAGGACAAGTGAGACAATGACTTTCAAAGTAAGCATGACAGTAAATACTCTTTGAAAAGCTAAGTGTCTGATTCCTGCATGAAATCACATTCAGAAAGATCAAAGTACATATGGGGCCTGGTAATCTAGGTCAATAATGAGGTTTGTGGGAATATGGGTTTGTGATCGCACTTTACAAACAGCTCTTTGTGGGGCGAGAAAGAAGCCTCAGTTATTAAGAGTGCTTGTTGCGCTTCTAGTGTACCAAAATTTGATTCTTAGCATGCACATTGGGTAGATCATAACCTCCTCTAATTCCAGCTCCAGGGGATCCAATGCCCTTTTTGATCACTGAAGGCACACACTCAAACACACACACACACACACACACACACACACACACACACACACACATGCATAAAATAAAAATAAAAATAATTTTCCACTTTACACCATAATATCCATGAAATAGCTATACAAAAATGCTCTAGATCTTACCCTGAGTTTGACAGGATTGTTAGGTCCCCTGAGTCATACCGAGATCTATTGAGTAAATGGGTCCCCAAGTCTAGGCAGTAGATTAACTCCAGGGAAGAGTCACAGCTTTGTTCCTCTTCCCCCTGAGGTAAATGATTCCTTCTAAGAAATAGCTTCTCTCTTTGGGACACATAGCTCCTTGGGATGCTAACAGGGACTGAAACTTTGGCATAGGTAATTCACTTCAGATGGGTATGTTATTTGTTTCCACAAAATTGTCTTTTTTATTTTTTCTTACTCTATTGGGTCAAATCCTTATTAGTAAAATGTGTGCTACTGGAAAGAAAAAAAAAAAAAACACTTTTGTTACTTAATCCATGAGCAGTCATTTCTAGTTGGCCTGCATAAATGTCATGAAAAGTAGGGAAAAAATATAATTCATGAGAAAAATGCAATTTTATGCTTACTGTTCTCTTTCCAAATTAAGTATTATGGTTGGAAAGTTAGGGTGGAGTCTTACTTTGGAAAAAAGGGATCAGACACTCCAGTTTGCTTTCATCATCAAAGGCTCTTTAAGAGCTCAGATGGATCATGGGCACTTCAAATGTTAGTGGTGGGATAATCTTCCTTTGCAAAGATAGTACGGAATTTATTAAGGCACTGTTGGGATTTCTACTCTTGGCTAGAAATGCTTTTCATATCTTTTATTTTCAATATTCAATTTTGAGGTCATCAAAGTATGATAGAAAAATACATCATCCACACCAGAAACAGTGTTATCTTGAACTTCTTTCTCTAAATGGTAACAGAGTCTTGATGGGCTTCATTGTCCTTTCCAAAGATTTCCATAAATGAGTGCTTAATCTCTGGAATTTAACAGAGAAAGGAAAAGAAAAGAAAACAAAACAAAACAAAAAACCTGTCTGTTTTTAAGATATTTCTAAAAACTGTCATCCAATTGATTTCTCTTAGCTTTGTCATAAGGGCACTGCTGTTCAAGGCACAATTATTTAGGATCTACTCATTGATACTGATAGAGATGACTCTGTTGGAAAGTTGGATTTGGCTAAAAATTCCATAGAGTGGAAAGAAAGTGTGTGTGTGTGTGTGTGTGTGTGTGTGTGGTGTTTCACTGGATATGTCAGAAGCAAAATTTATGTTTTCCCTTTCAAATCTGACAACAAACTTGAAGTATTTCATATACTCACTGAGATTAAGATCAGACATTCAAAGTGGCAGCCATTGTTTCTCTGAGGTCTCAGCATCCAACAGACTGAATGTCACTCACACTATTACATAATACAGCATGAATAGTAGCGACACATGACTATTTATATGTGCAACCTATGGTGACAAAATTTCAAATTGGTCCCCAAGAAATAACTTCCAGTTTAAGTGGATAGTTTATACTTAAATTGAGAGCTTTCAATAGTGGTACTTTACTTAGACGATCACAGGAAATTTTCTCTTAAGTATTCAGGGTAAGGTTACTTTCTTTACTCTTCACAGTCACCCTTTAGACCCTCACAGACTACATTCCAGCTCTTTTAAGTACAATGCAATAAGTCAACAAATGACCCACTGTGACTTTACATTACAGAAATTACACTTTGGAGCTGAGGAAATGCTAAATGACTAAACGCCCTTCCTGCCTAAGTGTGAGAACCACAGCTCCAATCCTCATCATCCACATAAATGCCCCACCACCAGTAGACAGGAGAAATGGAGACCAGAAATCTCATGGTAAGCTGACTCAAAGTGGCAGCCATTGTTTCTCTGAGGTCTCAGCATCCAATGGGCTGAATGTCACTCACAGAATGACATTTAGCTAGAATGTCCAAATTGGGTAGCTCTGGGTTCAAGTGAGACGTCCTGCTTAGTGTATACAGTGAAGCCCAATCAAAGAAGACACTCAGTGCCCATCTTTGGCTTCCACATACCTGCACACACATGTGCACTCACACACACATGAAAACATTCATAAAAGCATGCATACCATACACACATGCATGCAAAAAAAAAGAAAAATAAGTTCTCTATATCACTATATGTCTGTGGTAAAATTTGCGCCCTTCACACACACACATTAAAACCATTTATATACACAGTAGTATCACAAACCCAGTGTAAGAACCCCCAAAACATGTGTAATGTAAACATCTGACATGATACATTTTAACAACAAAGTTTTTCTTGTCATGTATAATGCACACACTCTCTTAGTGGAACCTGGTGCCCCATTTACTTCTAGGCCCTAGGATGCTCACAATTGATTTTTGACCAAGTGTTTATTACCACAATCTTCCAAATTAACAAAAAAAATGAAAGCTGCCTTAATACACTTTTCATTTATGAGAAAAAAATGATTGCACTTGAGGTTGTGTTAGGGTTTGCTATGAGAATAAAAATAAAATTATTTTTCCACACAAAAAGGAAATGTGTAATGAAAACTTAGACACCAAGATATTAATCAAATTTCATGCATGGCTTGCAAAATTGTATCTGAGATTTCTGGCAGAAATGTGATCATGTTTGTACCAGGAGAACTCTCATTGTCAAGAATAATGTAATCCAAATATTTTAGTTCCCAGTGAGAGGGGAATGAATAAGACAAGTACTGCCCATGAATTCTGGCCACCAAGACTGGATGTAACATATTTGAATGAGGAAATAGGATTTGGTGTCAAGCCTAATAAAACTAAGAGCTGTTTATTGATGGGCAAGAGGAAGAGATGGGTTGAGAATATGCTGTATTCCCTGTTGAGAGAATATTTTTGACTCGGGACAAAAATAATATTCACAGTTTCTCTTTGGAGTCATTATTGCTCCTGGGCTCTCTCTCATTGAACCTCACAGGGGTCATCTGGGCCTCTGTCATCTCTAATTCTCTCCACTTCAGTGAATCATACTACACGCTGCCAGGGTGACCACCCAGAAAGTCCTGTTTATGTAGGACTTGGCTTGTGCATTGCTGTTCATCTGAGGAACCGAGCATCTGAATCGGGACTCCCACAATGCTTTTCACCTTCTTTCTGCTCATTGATGGGGATGCGGTTGTCCATAAGACTCAGTCACCAAATGGCAGCTCTTCAGTTATATTTCTCTTCTTATCATTGCACACACTGGACTTTGGCACAGTTGCTGTGGGATAATCCTTCTGTATACTATGAATCTGTATTACTCTTATTGGTGAATAAAAGGCTAACAGGCCAGTAGCAAGGCAGGAAGTATAGGTTGGACAGGCAGACACAGTGGACTCTGGGAGAAAGAAGGGCAGAATCAGGAGAGATTCCAGCCAACCACCGAGGAAGCAGGATGTGCAGAAAATGATGTAACTAGCCATGAACTATGTGAAAATAGATGAAAATATGGGTTATTTTAAATGTAAGAGTTAGGTAGTTACAAGCCTAAACTGTTTGCAGAGGATTTACAAAAACAAACAAACAAAAAAACAAAAAAACAAAAAACAAAAAACAAAACAAAACAACAACAACAAAAAAAAAACCATTAAGTCTCTGAGTGGTTATTCAAGACTGGCTGTTGGCACAGGAAAACTCTGCTTATATATGGCACCCAACATCCAAGGCCATGTACATCCACATGAAGCCTGAGGAAGCTTTAAAAAAGTTCTTTTTTTTAATTAAGAAAAAATTTCCATTCATTTTACACAGCAATCAAAGATCCCCCTCTTTCCTCCTCCCAACCACCACCCTCCTCCTCTCAACCCACCTCTACTCCTCCCTACAAGAAGGCAAGGCCTCCCATGAGGAGGCACATCCTGTAGAGGCAAGTCCAAGCCCTTCCCCCTGCCTCAAGGCTACATGAGGTGACCCATCATAGATAGTGGGATCTAAAAAGCCCTCATGCAGCAGGGATGGATATAAAGTCAAAGTCTGGGAGAATGGAATCTTGGAATATTCTGCATGGCTCCTCTCCAGAAGTATGCAATGTCTGGTGGAGGAGACTCTGACAGGCTGAAGAGAGATTGTCAGACTGTCTAGTTTCATGTGGCTGCATGGAGAGATTCAGGCTTGCAGCTTTCAAGCATGCTCATCTATGTTGTGATGGCCTTTTTAAAGATGTAGATAGCTGTTAGGAGTTATTTCTGCTCTTTGTAAGTAACTTCTCTCCCATACTAATGTTAGTATCCACAACAAAGCTCATTAGTTCATAAAGCTGAGTACTGGTGTAATTGTTACTTCGATCTGTCATGGATTCTCTTTCTGGGATTGAGTGTTTCTATTCAGTCTTCTATGTTTCTCCTGGGCATAATCTGTCACACAATACTAAACAATCCTGATAACCCAAGCTCGAACCAGGAAATCCATGGTACAAGGAGAGAATTGACTTTCAAAAAGTTGTCCTCTGACCTCCACACATGTCATGGTAGAAGTGTGCCTGCATTCACACACACACACACACACACACATACACACACACACACACACACACACATACACACACACACACACACATCACACATATATCACATACACCTACATCATATATAAACACTAATTATTATTGTCACTAAAATACTAGTAAAGATAAAAGAACCCTTGTAAAACTATCAGTGTGATGATATAGCCTTCAATCCAAATGCTTAGAAGGTGGGGACAGAAAGAACCATATGGCTCAGTACTCAGCCAGTCTAGTCTACTTGATTAGTTCCTGGTGAATGAGAGACCCTGCCTCAATATTCTGAGGATGACTCCCAAAGTTTCTCTAGGCTTCACATGCATGCACATATATGTGCACATGCACCTGCACACACATATATATACCGCCATGTGCACATACACATACACATAAACACATTTTTAAAGACTTAGGAAGATTACAGAAGATATTTGCTATGAGGAAAAGAGATCTTTTAAAGTCCATTCAATGAAATTCAATAGCCTTGGAGATCATGTGGTCCAATCCTGCCACCTTTGAATCAACTCTTTTACAATGTGTGGTGGGTATTGTGTTCCCTGAAATATTGTGTGTTCCCCAAAATAAACATATCTGGGGTCAGAGAAGAGACAGCCACTAGAACAAAGCCAAAAATGGTGGCTAGAAAATGGGAAGAGTAAGCCATAACAGAAGTTGGGCGGTGGTGGTGCACGCCTTTAATCCCAGCACTTGGGAGGCAGAGCTAGCCAGACCTCTGAGTTCAAGGCCCCTTTAGAAACAGCTAAGCATGGTGACCCATGCCTTTAATCCCAGAAACCCAACCTTTAATCCCAGGGAGTGGGGGCAGAAAGAGAAAAGTATATAAGGCGTGAGGACCAGGAACTAGAGGAGTAAAGCATGTAGTTAGTTAAGCATTTGGTTGGTTAAGCCTTCAGGCTTTGGAGCAACACAGTTCAGCTGAGATTCACATGGAGGAAGACTCAGAAGCTTCCAGCCTGAGGAAACAGGATCACCTGTGGAACTAACAAGGTGAGATACTGTGGCTTGTTCTTCTTCTCTGATCTTCCAGCATTTACCCCAATAACTGGCCTCAGGTTTGATTTTATTAATAAGAATTTTAAGTTTCCTACTACAACAATGCTTTACAAATAGAAGCTAGTTGATAGAAAATTGGAAGGAATAGAATTAGTTCTTGTCCATATAATATAAATTGTGCCCATCAGCTGTATAATTATAGAATAGTCTTGTATGTTTGGAAGCTATTTGTAATTCATTTCATAAATGAATTGAGTCCTTTGAATTCTTCAGTCTGTTATTACATCTTCCTGGTTCCCTCATTCATTAATGACTTCAAAAATATCATAGGAACATGCACATTTTATATTCTTGTATGAAGTCATGAAAATTATTTTCAAATTTGTCCTTGAGCTTCAGTGACATCTGCTACCCACAGTCATCCCTCCATCTCCATAAAAAGTAACAGCCTAGACAGAAAGTCTTCAAAGAGAACTCTTAAAAGTTGTGATAAGGATGCTGAAGTGTAGCTCTCCACAACTGATGGCTTCTGGCTGGGCTGCAGGTGGGGAAGGACTCAGTTTTCTTTAAGGGGCTGACTACTGAGAATTTGATCATGCTCCAGTGAGTATATGGGCAACACAAATTGCACTTCTTCTTCTTCTCTTCATCTGGTGTGGAGGATGTCACAAGGGTTGGAAGGCAGAATTGGAAGGACTGGGAAATGAGTGTGTTTGGGGTGCATAATGTGAAATTCCCAAAGAATCATTAAAAAATATTATATTGAAAAAAATTTCCTTTTAATGAGCAAGTTAATTTTCTTTTCTTTTCTTTTCTTTTTGTTTTGTTTTGTTTTTCAAGACAGGGTTTCCCTGTGTAGCTTTGCGCCTTTCCTGGAACTCACTTGGTAGCCCAGGCTGGCCTCGAACTCACAGAGATCCACCTGCCTCTGCCTCCCGAGTGCTGGGATTACAGGCGTGCACCACCACCGCTCGGTGAGCAAGTTAATTTTCTGTCACTGATACTAAATTATTGTAGTTGTTATTTGACAAGTTCAAGCTAAAGATCAAGATAAACATCACATCAGTAAAGATAGGAGAATGGGATGAGATAGCCATAATTGTTAAAAGCCACCTGTGGGACAGAGATAACAGAAGTACCCAGAATCAATACTGAGAAAATTCAAGGTGCCATGAGAGCATATACAATAGAAAGAAGCATGATAGTGTCTTTACTTCAACATATTTATTTAAGCATGATATTCAGTTTAAACTTAAATAAATTTGAAATTTGAATTTATCTGAATTTCTCCTATACAATTTCTTGGATAACATTATATTTTCTTAACATGGTTGAAATAATGTCTCATTTTATATAGCTACTTACAGTATTACTTTTATGCTTGTCCTATAGAAAAGTATGAAATATCTTACTTCCACCTAAATCTGGGTGAAATGATGCTGTGTGACTCCGATGCTAGGCCATTAATGACATCCTTTTGGGACTCTTGCTCTGGAAACAAAATTGCAACGTTGTGTAGAGGCCAGAGAAAACTAAGGAGAAATGTCCTCAGAGGAGTGATGGATGGCTCCGTAGATTAAGCCCCCTGAGACCAAGCCCGATGGCTTGAGTCCAACTACAGAATCCAGATGGTGGAAGGAAAGATATTTTTTCCACAAATTGCCTTCTGACTTCTACACAAGTTTTCTGATGTACATGCACCTACACTAGCTTACAAAATTAATAAGTAAACATAATTTTTTTTAAAAAATTAAAAGAACAAATCCACAACCTCATGTGAGTTTCCAGTTTCCAGGCCCCACCATTTTCTCTAAAATATGGACCAACCATCTTGGATATAGTTTCTTGGCTCAGTTGAATCATCTCAACCAGTTATCCATGGGACAGAGAAATGAGTTTGTACTTCCAAAGCATGTACAAATTGCAAGTCAGTGCACTAAATAAGTGACTATTGTTTTCAATGGCATGTTTTCAAGTGATTTGTATTGGTAGATAACCAAAATTTCTTATTAAAATGGATGATATGTGAGGATTAGAATTTTGAGTATTTCTAAAAAATTCAAAGTTTGTAATAAGGAAATTTTAGGAAATGATGATATTTTAGTGTTTGTCCATGAGATATGAAAATGGTGAGAAAATAAGAATCCCTTGTTTTACTTGGACTTATTTGAAATGCTGTAGATGTGTTTTGTCTCTAATCATACAGCAATTTCAGAACAAATTCAGAGGGCTTGTTTGTAATCACCTCTGCTGTTCACGAACAAGAATTCAGATGGAAAATCCTACATGTGTTTTTGTGTGGGAGTGTATCCTCTGAGGGTTTATGTTGCTTACTATTGTGTGTGTTTTGGCTCTTATGAGTCTTCCTGGCTCAGGATATAGACATCAGCATTGTTTTGAGACCCTCAAGTTCACATTCAGCAGATTTCTTTATCTCCTTCCAATATCACTCCCAGGACAATCATTTTTTCCCTTCCTAAATTCAGGATACCTCTGCCAGGGCCTATGAATTTCCCTCAGTTCTCTGTATGCCTTTCCAGCATTACTTCTCTGCAGAGTAAAGACATACTACTTATATAAGCATATCATTTATAATATAATGATTTCATTCTATTGGTGTTGTGCTGGGATTGAACCCAGAGCCATGAGCATGCTAGGTTTAGCTGTATTCCTATGTCATTGTAATCATTGAAGCTTCGCACTGAATGGAATGAGGTATATCCACTTTAGTGTATAACCATAACCACCAACTGTAGCACAAATCTTAAAGGTACTTGTTAATAAACTCAAACTTGTATTGGGGTGAATGCTGGAAGATCAGAGAAGCAAAACAAGCCACAGCTACCTCACCTCGACAGGTCCTCAGCTGATCCTGTTTCCTCAGATTGGAAGTCTCTGAGTCCTCATCCAGAATGGGTCTCAGCTGAACTGTTGCTAGAAGCCTGAATGCTTAACCAGCCAAATGCTTAACCAGCCAAATGCTTAACCAGCCAAATGCTGCTAGTTTCTGGTCTTCTCGCCTTATATATCCTTCTGCCATCACTCCCTGGGATTAAAGGCTCAATTCTTGGGATTAAAGTCGTGTGTCACCAGGCCTGGCTGTTTCCAATGTGACCTTGAACTCACAGAGATCTGCCTGGCTCTGCCTCCCAAATGCTGGAATTAAAGGCATGTGCTACCACTGCCTAACCTCTATGTTTAATATTGTGGCTGTTCTGTCTCTGACCCCAGATAAGTTTATTAAGGTGTACAATATTTCGGGGAACACAATACCACCACAACCAACTGTCTCCAGAACATCTCATCCTTCTAATCAGAAAGTCTGTAGCCATTAAATAATGTCCCCAGCCTTTGGAAATTAATATTTTACTTTCTAACTCTGTGAACTGCACTGTTGTATGTATCTCAAGCGTCTGTACCTCATTTACTTCAGCACAATACTGTCAGTGATAAGTTCTATTGTAGCATATACAAGAATTCTCTCATTTTCTGTTCAATAATATTCCATTTTGTTAAATGTCACATTTTTGTTCTTCCATTCATCCACTAATGGGCATTTAAGCTATTTCCATCCTTTTGTCTGTTGTGAATGATTCACTCAAAACTGATCTATTAATATCTGGTTGAAACTCTGCTACCTGCTCTTTCCAGTGCCCACAAGTACAATTACTGCACCAAGTATTCATGTGTTTTTAATCTTTATTTAAATTTTTGAGGAAACACCATGCTTGAGAGGTGGTACTTTAAAGAAGGAGCACCCAACTCACAAATGTATCATCTGGTGACAAATATCTGTGCCTTTTACCATGTTATAACAACAATCTGTCAGTACTAATATAATATGAAATTTGACCCTAGGGCAGATTTGAAGCATGTTATTACTTCCTACCTCTACCTTAATTTCTGAACATACTTTGAAATACAATTTTCATGTAAAAACATCAAATTAAACAAAATAAAATAAAACAAAACCTTTGATCAAAGCAATAAGATAAAGATTCTCTGTGCCAGAATTTATTTGCTGTCTTTATCACAACACGTTTTAGGTTTCCGAAAACATAATGAATTATATTGTATTGTGTTGTTTGGTGTGGCATTATATTTTTGGGGTGTGTGTGTGTGTGTGTGTGTGTGTGTGTGTGTGTGTTTAGAAATATCTTTGTACTGTTGCCTAGCCAAGTCGGCAATAACTTCCTTAAATGTTGTGGAATATTCTTTTATACTGTGTGAAGATATGTCACTGTGATTGGTTTAATAAAAAGCTAAATGGCCAATAGCTAAGCAGGATTTTGGGGGCAGAAGGAATGTTCAGAGAGAATTAATAGAAATGGGTTGATTTAAGTTATAAGAGCTAGTTAGAAAACAAGCGTAATCTATCACCTGAGGTTTCATAATAAATAAGAAGTCGATGACTTATTGATTTGGGAGCCAGCTGGTAGGACAAAGAATGACTCAGTAACCATAAAAACAAAATGATTGTCTTTATAAAGTACTTCAGGTCTACATTCAGTTCATCATTTTCTAGTTCCTAATTCAGTAATAGTTGGGTTTCATGTTACTCAGGAAGTTACTCATTTTGAAATATTATAGAACACAAATTCTTGACAATTTATATTTTCCTTAAAAATTGTAATGATTTGAATATGTAGTATCCCCTACAAACTTAGTTCCCAGCAGATGGTGTTATGGAGAGGAGACGGGATCATGAGGTTCTAGCTTAATCAATGGGCAAAGCCAGTGATGAGTTCCTTCTGAATGGCCTATTACAAGTGGGTCCTAGAGTGAGGAGGTTGGTTGCTGTGGAACGCCGTTAGCACTCTCCACTTCCTGGACATTGCCATGTGCTCAATTTGCTCCATTATGCTCCCAGCCACAAGGTTTCTATCCACAGTCCCAGAATCAATTCAATCAAATGACCACAGACTAAAATCTCTGATACTGTGAGCCAAAAACAGTTCTTTCCTCTACTAAGTTTTTTTTTTTTTTTTCAGATAGTTTTTTCTTGTATCAACAAAGGGCTTGCAGCAAGATTTATTTAATATTCTGCCTGTGTCACCTGGTGCCTTCTAGAGCACTCAGAGAAGTCAGTGTTCAGCGAATGCAGTCTTGGAAGCCTCCATTTAAAGTTGACTACCTTTCTGGTATCAAAGCATGCTCCCTTCTGGCCATAAGCTTTTGTGGAATCCTTACTGCTCACAGCTGCCATCACCATTTTGTCTCAAGTCCAAACAGTTCTAACTGGCTATTTTTTTCCTAACCTAAACCCTTTTC
The DNA here is from genome assembly GCF_903995425.1 of Onychomys torridus. Classification (NCBI taxonomy): domain Eukaryota; kingdom Metazoa; phylum Chordata; class Mammalia; order Rodentia; family Cricetidae; genus Onychomys; species Onychomys torridus. The sequence goes on from NC_050454.1 coordinate 62,966,143, forward strand.
TACTTCTAAGTTTCTTTAGATTTCCATGAATGCCATTCTCCCCCTAACCAAACTCCACTCATTGTTTAGACCATAGTTCAAATTCTTTTTCTTCCGCAAGCCTTTCCCAAGCTTCTCAGTCAGCTTTATTCTCTGTGTGCTCCCCTGGCTGTTTTTATCTGTAACTCACAGTGTTGACCAGAGCATACTTTGTGCTTTGTTGCCCAATGATCTTATCTAGGGGCTTGACTTCCCAATGGAAAACACAAAGATAGAAATAATTACCCTCTTATCTGCCTCATCTTTCCCACAAAGTAAATAAAAATCTCTATACAGAAGGATAAACTAATACATATTTTCAAAAGATACCTAATTAGTAAAAACATAGTAGGATCTTATTCACTATCTGTTTCTAAACTTTACCTTGGGTTTGTAGTTACTCTAAAAATATTATGTATATGTTTTTATTTTGTTCATTTATAGGTTAGAAACAACATTCTTTTAACTTTAACAGTATTGGAATGATCATGAAGACATTATCCTCTAAGCATTGTTTTCCCCTTGAACTCAGAGTGTTTCAGTTGAACACAGTATTTACCAAGCTGAGCAATAACCTGTCTTCCTGGAAAATCTCCAAACAGTGTTATCTATAATGACAGAGAAGGGATTCTCTTTCCTACTCATTATGGTTTTCCTTGTGTGGTGCAAATAAATAAAGCCATAAAGTAAGGTACACGGAAAATACATGAGCTAAGGCATTCCTGCCACTAACTAATAGACAGCTTCAAAATCTGTGCAGACACTGGAGTTTGCTCATAATCCTGTTACTAACTTTTATAGACCCCCCCCTCCTTTGTCATGTCTCCTTTCCCAGTGGGATTCATATTTAGGGCAGTACACTGCAGTATTTGTCACTTTGTTTGGTCTGTGACAACGACCATATCACGTCGGAGCTGCTTTCCTGTCCCAGTATGTCAAACACGGCATAAATGTCAAGTATTTTTAGTCTCTCCATCATCACTGCGACTGGATCACAGACTCCCAGTGCACATTTTGTCTCTAGCGTCCACACTCTTCCTGAGTCATTTCATTGGGGAATAAAAGAGCTCTCACCCCCAGGCTGTTTTCATGCTTGTGTTGCAAACTGCATCTTCTAGAGTACTCTGAGTCACACTAACTCATTTTCTCAACTTTTACAGATAATCACTTTAATTCAATAGAAAAATCTGGTGAAACACTTATAAGTGTTTGAGAGGTAATTTATATGCTTTTGCTGTTATTGAAACCCCTGCATTTTCTAAGGATGTGTCACTATTTGATGAGGTTCAAAGGTGAGCAGTTGGAACACTTACCACTTAAATCCACTAGAGGTCTCAGTTTGTATGCATATGTGAGTGGCTCCCCCCCACCCCCAGGGAAATCTGAGCTACTGTTACTATGAATAAATCTGATAGCAAAATAATGCCAAAAAGAACAGCCACCATGGCAATAATATTAACCTTTGTTCATAATGCTCAGTTTTTGTTATATAGTTCCTGTTACAATCATATCTATCAATCACTTACAAACAGTTTTATAAAGTCACAGTATTCTTTGTTTACATGAACCCAAAGAGATGTCAATGTTGTTCAATGGGAAGTGTATGTGAGGTGTTTTCTAATGAGTATTTTTAAAATATTTTTTATTCTTTGAAAGTTTTATACTTTTACACAAGGCCTATTAATCTCCTCTAGAGATTCATCTCTAAACAACATATTTGGAACTGCCTAATCGCTTGCTCTTTCTTATGATTATTAATCTACAGCCCTAGAAGCCTTGACTTTGCACCACAGAAGCCATGGATCATAAGTGTATGCTAATTAATTTCTAATTTATTCTGAAATGTGAACCAAAGAAGGAAAGAACATAATGTTTGGTTTAAAGAGCTTAGGCAAGATACACTGTAGGTCAAGACCTTGACCATGTGTTAGTTATTTCTGAGTTGCTGTGACCACAATACCCAACAGAAATAATTTGTTTTGGCTCATGATTCTGGTAAATTTAAGGCCATCATCACAGGGAAGGCATGGAGGAGCACTACAGTTCCCACAGAAGTGGGAAGAGTAGAGGAAGGCTGTTAAGAGTCCTGTGGATACAGGATCAATGGAAAGACAGGAAACAGCCAAGAATACCATACATATAAGAAACTATCACTACAATAATCTACTTCATGCAGCTAGGTTCCAGCCTCAACCATTTAGGGACCAAGTATTTAAATCAGGAGCTAGTGGGAGACACTTCATATTGAAACCAAAACAACCAATGAAGAGAGAGAGACATTACCACCAATAAAATCATCTGCCTTCAATGTAACAGTAACAGAATTCTCCCAAAGTATGTCTATGGGTAGTTGTTTAAAACACACACACACACACATACACACAAATCTATTCTTTCAATTCAGTACTTCAAAAACCACTATTTGTTTTGGCTGGGATTCACCCCTCACAATACTTGCTGCTCTTTTGACATCTTTGAGCACATGGAAAACTTCATCTTGAGTAAGCTTTTGTTGGGTTGATAATTCACCAGCTTCCAGGCTAATGGAACTTAGATGGTTTCTTATTACCAAGGAACTTTCTTGAAGTGACCAGGCCATTGTATCTGTAAGTGAGAACTGGAGTGAGGACAACAGAATGATCTAGGCAATGGTTTCCATGTGCTGTGTAGTCCAGACATTACTAGCAGTCACAAAAGCAGTATTCCTCCAGTTTGACTGGCAACTCTATAAATAGCAGCTTGTTCATGTTACAATATTCCTTGAAGGGAGCTCTCCAGTTTAAAAAAAAATGGAAAGGAACTCAGAATGATTTTGTAACTTTTCAGCTTTCCAAAGTAGCTTAAAACCATGGCTGTATTAACTTTTGTAGCAGTTATGACATTGATTTCCTAACCACATGTTTAACTGTGGCCGTGTTTAGTCTGTGGTCGATCCTTTCAAGAAACCTATGTCTTGACCAATGAGCAAAGCTTTTATTGAGTTTCTATTGGATATTAACTATAATTCTAGAAACCTGCTCTGGAGAGCAAGGCTGTAAAAGAAAAAAGACATTGTTTTATTATTAAGAAAAATTGAATGTACTTAGAAAGATAACAAAGAACTTAAAATTCTTCTGAGTACTTGTATTGGGATATATAGCTGCTGGAGAGCTTAGCATATAAAAACCACAGAGTTCAAAGTAAAATCCTTCCAAGGATTTTATACTAAATAAAGTTCATGTAAAACAAGCATATTTCTTTCTTGGTAATTAAATGACATTATAGTGGATATAATTCATAAACAATATCATGTAAAGAGAATTAATTGCCTTAGCTGTGGTAGTGACAGGTAGACTGTCTTTGTGTACATTTGTGTGATGAAGCCAAATATCAAGACCTAGTCAACTGCATGCTATTTTAGCTTTCCATGTTGTTTTCAAACTAACATGACACCTTAAAACATCATAAAGATAAAAGAAACCAATTATCTTATGCTGTCAAAGAAAAAAATGTTCTTTGTGTTGAAAAATTGTAATGGACAGCAAATCAAATTGCTTTCTTTCTGTAATAAGGTTGTAGCAATTGTCTGAAGTGGGTTCACTTTGAAAAGCTTTAAACAGCACAAAGACCTTGGGTGATAACATCCTGCAGAGTCCCAAAGGTCTCTGGGTTCTTTGGTGTCATGAGTCTTAGTCATCATAACCCCAATACATTTAAGATACCATGATGTACATGTATACTACACATTGTTAAGTATATTATCCCTGCCCCTATGTTTACACTCATTTGATAGAACCAAAGGCACACTTTGCAGTATAGAGTTTGAAATATATCAGTGAATATGAAGTGTGTAGTCAAGAAATTTAAATGTTCCTCTGGAGAAGTATGGAATGAGTTAGATGTGATGATTAACCTGGGCTGACAGCTCAATTAAATCTAGAATCACCTTGAAGACAAGTCTCTGGGCACATCTTTGAAAGATTATCTAGACTAAGTTCATGGAGATAGGAAGACCCACTTGAAAGGATGAATGTCACTGTTTACCACACTGGTTACTGGTGGAAAAGTCACTAGCCATGATTACTAGAGTTACAGAGAACTTTATTAGAAGGGAAAGGGCAGAGTAGAGGGGAGCCAGGTCTCGGGGGAGGGAGAGGTGGTTGGAGAAGAACAGAGCAAGGGAACAGAAAGGAAGGGGTGGGGTCTGCATCCGGCTTTTTAAGGCGCAGATTGTGTGACCACATAGTCACCAGAGCCCCTGATGATGTAAGACTCAAGACCCAGAGCTGTGCATGTACAGGATACTAACACCACCCTGCATGTGAGAAGTACCATTCCCTGACTGGTCACTGCCTACATAGAAAGAAGAAAGGGATGGGCATGAAATGATCACAAATATTCATTGCTCTCTGCTTCCTGACTGTGGCCGCCATGTGACCAGCTGCCTCCCACTCTGGCTGCCATGCCTTCCCTGTGAAATAGTGTCCTTTGAAACTTTGAGTTCAGATAAACTCTTCTTTAGAAAACTCCACTCAGACAAACCCACGATACTTGGCATAGACAAGAAGTTCAGTTATGACCTAATAGGAAGCCAAACTGGAATGTGTTAAAAAGGGATTCTAATACAGATTTTAGGCACAAAGGTCAAGAAAGACATGGCTCCCCAAGAAAAGACTAACACATAGGCAACACTCTAGATCAGGGGGATGCAGAAGGTAGAGTATCTTTACCATGCACAAAGTTAATCGTCCCATTGGAGGTTCTCAGACATGTGGGAAGGGTAAAGGCCCTATTCAAGGTCACATACATCCAGATGTTAAGTCTGGTTCATTGCTATTTCCATATAAATATCCATATATGAAGGGAATATTAAGTCTAAATTGTCATCTTCATGGCAAATGTTGACAAGCACATTGGAATCTCTGCTTCTCAGCTGGCAGGATGCTTGGACCAGATTCCATGGTGAAAGGCTTCTTGTCCTTCCCATACCCCCATAGTTTCCCTCGTCTTCCTATCCTGCATCAAAGGTCTCTGTCAAAAGAACAGAATAAGTACTACATGGCTTGCCCCTGTCTCCATATGAGTATTTTCTTGAAAGAAATTCTAAAAATTATCACACGGTCACGTTACCTTAGTATCTACTACAGCAGAATCGGTAGATTTTTACTGTATTATACCCACTTGTTTAAGCACTTTACAGATGTTAGCAGAATTTGATCCACCAATAAAAAGGAAGTTCCCATTTTATAGGTAGCAAGTTGAGCCAAGGCACTGAGCACAGCAAGCAAATGGGAAAGCAGAGGCTCCAGTCCAGGCTGTCGAATTCCCTGTGAGACACGGCAGAAAGTCAGAGAAAGCTGGGAGCATGTGAATAAGGAGAGGAGCTCCTCACCTGAGGGTTTAGATGAAGTCTGAAGCTGAACAGCCAGAATTACAGTACAATTAACAACTGCTTAATGGCTTCCTCCCTTCCTAGCTGCAAACCTGCAATTTCCTAGGAATCTCACCAGCAGCTCCATTTGCAGTGAAAGGCTAGTACTAAACTCCTGATGTAACTCTGTGGCTTCTGGTTTTATCAGCTGACCATTCCATCCAAAGCATCTGTGGCGTCACCTATTTCTCACTTATCAAAAGAGATAGAACAGAAAATAAACAAAAATGGCTTAGTAACCTTTTGAGGTATTACTTGAGAGCTACCCAATTGGTACATATGACTAATGCTAGGAAAATTAATTGTGATTTTTTTTCCCCAGAGCACCTTGTACCTGCATGTGGGTAGGTCTTACTCTCTGTGGCTTTCTTAGAAAATCTCAAATCCATGCTTTGGAATTATTTTGTATGAAGAGCCTCTTATAAACCTCATAACCTTATGCTTAAAGCCTCTACAACACATTTCATAATATCTTCAACTGTTTCAAACTGGCTATGACTGACATCCTTTCCTGTGTAGCTCTAGCCCATCACCACTGACACTGGGTTTGCAAGGTCAACCAGTTTGTCAACAGCTTCTCAATATGACTGAAAAGTTGAACCAAAGCCTACATTCAAAAGCACTCTGGCCCTGTTAGCATTATCATTTCAGAAGTTAACACATCTTTCCCAGTAATGTAGCCGTGGCTGAAACACTTTAGGAATGAATTCCCTAGAACTACTTTTAGAGACTACAGCGCATTCTTGGAATATGTCCTGTGATGGCAAATCTGTCCTTGAAGAAAGGTTTTATTTTGAATACAGTGAAAACCTTTTGTAGACAGATATAATGAATAAAGTAGGTCTCTCAACTGTAGGATACTTTTTTATTTTGGTTTTAGGAAGGAAGAAAGGAGGAAAAAAGAAAGAAAAAATTCTGAGAGGCAATGGGACAGGCAATGGAAAGGAGCTCTGAGTATGTTTCCTAGAAGGACTGTTGGTGTTCTTGGAACAATGTATGCCCTGGGTTTATAGGTTATAATACTTAATTATCAGATGTGGGATTGGAGATCACTTTACATATTCAGACTTTGGCATGTCTATCCTGACAGGTCATGACATTTGCCTCTATAATGTGAATTAACTTTTTATATTAGATAATACCCACATAGTCAACATTTCTCTAGATAGCTTTGATTTCTCACATGGTTCCCCAGAAGAACAGAACCAAGAGATTGGACCAAAGATGACTTCAAGCACAGATCTAAAGGTGTCTTGGTTCTCTGATGCTATAGATAGATTTGATAAGTGTCATAAGTATGGTCTTTAGAACCCAGCACACATCATATTCCATACAGAATCAATAGCATGTAGATTTGCTAAACCAACATATATTTACATATTTTATACATACATGTAAGTTAATTAAATTAGCCCACAGAATTACATAATCATGGACACTGAAAATTTTTGCAAATTGGATATATTCAGCGGTATGGATAAATTCAAGATTTTAGACTCTTCAGAACTAGGGATTTAACACTGTACCCATATCTGAACTGACACCAAAATTTTGAGGAACCCAGAGGACCTCCTTGCACTTCTCACAGACTTGGAAGCTGAAGCCCAGTATCCAAGAGAAGTATGGAAATGGTTTGGTCATTTCAGAAAGAAGAGCCAGAAAGAGTTTATGATCATTGGAGTCCTGCTCTGTCCAGATCCTCAGTATGTTAAATGTTAGCTTTCCTACATTGAAAGTGGATCTTCTCTATTCATTTGACTGGCCCGGGTGCCTATTATAGATACATATAGACACATATATAGCACATACACACAAACCAAACAACAACAACAAAGCAAACTTTTAAAATAGTATCAATTTTCTATCTCTCTTGAATACTATTGAAGTGTGTTTCCAGCAACTTGAAGACAGATAGCATTGCTCTCAACAATAAACCTGCATTCTCATTTTAGATTAGATATCTTGTGATGTCTGGTGATCAGTGCCATGCATCTTACAAACAAAATCAATGGTACAGAACTTTTTTCCTTCTAAAACCTCCAAGTTTGTATATAGAACAGTGTTTCAGAAAAATGTTCAGTTCAGTTTGGAATGCCAATGAGCCTTTTTCTACCTGTAAAATTACATCCTTTACCTTCCCCAGTCATATTAAGAATATTCAAATGTACTTTAACCGTCTCTGTATTTGTTTTGAGAGAGGGTCTTGTTTTGTAGCCCTGGTTGACCTCAAACTCTTCATCCTTCTGTTCAATGCCCCCACACGGTAGGATTACAGATATATACTTCCACACCCACTTGCAACATCTCATGTAGTTTCAAGACTTTTTCCTAGAAATATTCATGATTTATGAGACTAAGAGTTTTTCCAGGTGTTAAGGATTGTTTACTTTTGAATATTTAAGGACTTCAAATGCACATGGATGACAATAAAAAAATTTTAAAAGATCACAATGGCATGATAACTTTAATCATCCAGTGTTTGAAGCTAGAAAAAAGGGAGATGAGAGAGAAAAGATAAAGAAGATATTCCTCAAGTGTTAGCCATCTTACACGCTGAATTTGGAAGTCAAATTTAAAAGTGTGCATAGAATTCACACAAAACTATAATCACAGCTAGCTGCTTTCCATATTATCACTACTGCTCACTTATAGGAGGACATTGCTATGATTTTTTAAACTAAAAAACCAAAAGACTCAATTAACATTCAATCACTAGGAGGTATTACCCAACTGTCAAAAAGAACATCTCCAAATTCCTTGCACTTTACTTACTAGACATCATCTCCATGGGTCTTTAAGAGCAAAAGACTCTGTTCAGAGACCCAGAAAATGAATATTTCAGTTTATGGTACCATATTGTTTGAAATGAAGGTCTCCAGTTAATTTTCATTTATTCAGAATTCGTTTATCAAGCCAACCGATGATGTTTGCCCCTGAACTTCCCTTTCCCCTCAAGCATCTTTGGAATAAATGTACTTTTTATTGTCACCTCTGCTATACTCTGAGAAGACAGGATATCCAATCCCACATTCTGATCCTATTAGTGACCTGGGTGAAAAATTGGAAGCTGAGAACTCTGGGTATTCCAGAAACAAGTAAGCCACCTGAAAATAAAGGAAAAGTCAGACGAATGTTCTGATGCATGTTAAGCTCAGCAGTTGTCCTGCTCCTGTGTTCTTTGTGGTGTGCATTTTTGCTTTCATGTAAAATGCAGAGGGGAACTGATCAGTTCTTAGGCCAGTTGAAAGAAGAAAATGAAAGAGAAATTATGAACAAAAATAACCCAGCCCATATGGGGAAGAGCTACAGACAAAAATCAGAGATCTCCCATTCTTGCCCGTGTGTTAAATCTTTTAGCTGTACTCCCTGGTCTGTACCTTCAGTTCTATTTTCAGCCTCTCTCTTTTAAAATTTTCTGTCTCTTTGTGATTTAAAAAAAGGAGGTCTAGGAGCTTATAATATAAAATAGTCAAATTTTTGTAACCTATGATAGTGTTTATGTCATTACTATGGGATGGCATGCTGGTTGGTTGATCAGGCTGATACAACTACTTGTAGGAAGTGAGACTGTCAATGAAGGAATTTCTCCATCAGACTGGCCTGCAGGGCATTTCCTTGATTAATAATTGATGTGGAAAGGTCCAGTCTACAGTCGGCAGTGCAACTTTGACCAGTTGATTATGGGGTGTATAAGAAGACTGAGCAAGACATGGGGAGCAAGCCAGTAAACAGCATTCTTCTGTGGATTGTTTTTCAGTTCCTGGCTCCAGGTTCCTGCCCTATATGAGCTCTTGACTTGGCTTCCCTCAATGATAGACTGTGATTAGGATATATAAACTAAATAAACCCTGTATTCCACAAGTTGCTTTTGGTTGTGGTGTTTTATCACAGCAATAGAATGCAAGCTATGGACAGACTCCACCAGCTCCAATTGGACCAAAAGGTGAGTCTTTCTTTGTTCTCCCAGCTGATCAACAGAGCCTCTAGGCTTTAGGCTCAGGGGCACAACTCATTGCAGGCCATCAGGCAGGAATCCTGCAGGCAGGCCCAACTATCATCACCCCCCACCAGACTCTGTAACATTCAAGCCCCAATTCATGCCCCTTCTCCAAATCTGCCCATTATCTGAGACTGCAGCTGCTCCCTGAGACACATACTCCACCGGTTCCAATTGGACCAAGAATGGCTTCCTGAGACACAGACACTATTTGCATCAGTAGGATGAGGAGATGGGTAGATGCCAGTGCAAGAATATATTCAACAACATAACGAGAAATATGGCACCACCAGAACTTAATGGTTCTACATCAGCAAGACCTGAACATCTCAATGTAGAAGAAGAAGAAAATAGCCTTAAAATGACTTTAAGAATATAATAAAGGCCTTTAAAGAAGAAATAAAAAAAATCCCTTAAAGAAATTGAGGAAAAGACAAACAAAAATTGGAAGAAATCAATAAATCCCTTAAAGAAAGCTAAGAAAACCAAGAAAAAAGCAACTAAACAGGTGAAAAAAATAGTTAAAGACCAGAAAATTGAAATAGAAACAATGAAGAAGACACAAACTGAGGGAATGCTGGAAAAAGAAAATCTGAGTAGACAAACAGGAACTGCAAATGCAAGCATAACCAACAGAATACAAGAGATGGAAGAGAGAATCTCTGGTGTGGAGGATACAATAGAGGAAACAGATTCATCAGTCAAAGAAAATACTAAAGCCATTTTGAGACCACAGTTGCTCCCTGAGACAGAGCCTGCCAGTGTCAATTGGACTAAGAGAGCCTTTATCCAGTAACTGATGGAAGCAGATGCAGAGATCCACAGCCAACCACCATGCCAAGCTCCAGGAGTCCAGTCCATGAGAACAAAGAGGGATTCTATAAGCAAAAGGCATCAAGACCTTGATGGGGAAATGTAGAGAGACAAACAAACCATGAACTGTGGACTAATAGCTGTGGAGCCCCCATGGAACTGTACTATGCCCTTTGCATAGGTGAGACAGTTGTTTAGCTTGAACTGCTTAAGGGGCCCCCTGGCAGTGGTCTCAGGATCCATCCCTGACACATGAGCAGGCTTTTGGGAGCCCAGTGTCTATGATGGGACACCTTACATAGCCTTGGTGCAGGGAGAGGGGATTGAACCTGCCTCAGCTGAATGAATACCAGGCTCTGCTTACTCCCCATGAGGGGCCTTGCCTTGGAAGAGGTGGGAATGGGGGTGATTGGAGGGGAAGGCTGAGGGGCAGGAGAAGGAGATTTGTGGTTGGTATGTAAAATTAACAGAAAATTTCTTAATAATAATAATAATAATAATAATAATAATAATAAAAGAAAATACTAAAGCAAAAAAAAAGTCATAACACAAAATGTTCAGGAAATCTGGGACACTATGAACAAGCCAAACTTAAGAATAATAGGGATTGAAGAAGGAGAAGAATAACAACTCAAAGGCAAAGAAAATATATTCAGCAAAATTATAGAAGAAAATTTTCCCAAGCCTATGAAGACATAAGAAGGTTACAGAACACCAAATAGATTGGACCCAAAAAAAGAAGTTCCCTCACTGCACAATAATCAAACCACTAAACATATAGAGTAAAGAAAAAATATTAAGACTTGCAAAGGAAAAAGGCCAAGTAACATACAAAGGCAGACCCATCAGAATAACATCTGACTTCTCAATGGAGATTGAAAGCCAGAAGGTCCTGGATAGAAGTTATGCAGATACTAAGAGACCATAGATGCCAATCCAGATTATTATACCCAGCAAAATATGCCATGATAAAAACCAGATTTAAGCAATATCTATCCATAAATACAGCCCTACAGAAAGCACTAGAAGGAAAAATCCAAGGAAGTTAGATGCACCTATGAAAACACAGGCAATAGATAATTCCACACCAACAAACCCCAAAGAAAAGAAACACACAACACTACCAGCAAAAAATAACAGGAATTAACAATAACTGGTCATTAATATCCCTTAATATCAATGGACTCAATTTGTCTATAAAAAGACACAGTGTAACAGAATGGATATGAAAACAGAATCCATCCCTCTGCAGCATACAAGAAAAATACCTCAGAGTAATGGACTGGGAAAAGTCTTTCCAGTCAAATGGACTTAAGGAGCAAGTAGGTGTAGCTGTTCTAATATCTAACAAAAGAGACTTCAAACTAAAATTAATCAAAACAGATCAAGGAGGACATTACATATTCATAACAGAAAAAATCCATCAAGATGAAGTCTCATTTCTGAACATATATGCTCCAAATACAAGGGTACCCACATATGTAAAGAAATATTATTAAAGCTTAAATCGCATATCAAACCCCACACACTAATAGCGGGTGACTTCAACTCCCCATTCTCACCAATAGACAAGTCTGTCAGACAAAACTTAACTTAGACGTAAGGGAACTAAGAGATATTATGACTCAAATGGACTTAATGGACATATACAGAACATGCCACCCAAACACAAGAGAATATACCTTCTTCTTAGCACCCTATGGAACCTTCTCTAAAACTGACCACATACTAGGTCACTAAGCAAATCTCAACAGATAAACAAATTGGAATAACCTCCTGTATTTTACCCAACCACCGTGTTTTAACTTAGAATTCAACAATAACACAAATTACAGAAAGTCTATAAAACACATGGAAAGTGAACAATGCTCACTTGAATCACCACTGGCCCAAGGAATAAAGAAATTAAAGACTTCCTAGAATTCAATAAAAATTAATGTACAACATACCCAAACATATGGGACACTATGAAAGCAGTACTAAGAGGAAAGTTCATAGCACTAAGTGCCCACATAAAGAAGTTGGAGAAATCTCACACTAGTGACTTAGCAGCACACCTGAAAACTCTAGAACAAGAAGAACCAAACTCACCCAGGAGGAGTAGATGACAGGAAATAATCAAACTGAGGACTGAAATCAATAAAATAGAAACAATGAAAACAATACAAAGAGTCAATGAAACAAAGAGTTGGTTCTTTGAGAAAATCAACAAGATAGACAAACACTTATCCAAACTAACTAAAAGGCAGGGAGAGTATCCAAATTAACAAAATCAGAAACGAAAAAGGAGACAATGAAGAAATCCAGAGAGTCATCAGGTCATACTTCAAAAACCTGTACTCAACAAAATTGGAATATCTAAAAGAAATGGACAATTTTCTGGATAGGTACCATATACCCCAATTAAATCAAGACCAGATAAATAATTTAAATAGACCTATAACTCTTATGGAAATAGAAGCAGTTGTTAAAAGTCTCCCTACCTCTCTCCCCTCTAAAAATGCCACTTGAAAGAAGAAAATGATTTTTGTGAAGAATTCTACCAGAATTTCAAAGAAGAGCTCCTCAAATTGTTATACACAATAGAAACAGAAGGAATATTGCCAAACTTTTTCTATGAGGCTACAGTTACCCTGATACCCAAACCACACAAAGATGCAACAAAGAAAAATTACAGACCAATCTCTCTCGTGAACATTGATGTGAAAATAATAAAATACTGGCAAACCCAACCCAAGCACAAATAAAAAATCATCCATCATGATCAAGTAGCCTTCATCCCAGAGATGCAGGGATGGTTCAACATATGAAAAATCTGTCAATGTAATCCATCATATAAACAAACTGAAAGAAAAAAAAAAACCACATGATCATCTCAGTAGATACTGAAAAAAGCCTTTGACACAATCCAATACCCCTTCATGATAAAGGTCCTGGAAAGATTAGGAATATAAGCAACACATCTAAACATAATAAAGGCAATTTACAGCAAGCTGGCAGCCAATATCAAATTAAACGGTGAGAAACCCAAAGCAATTCCACTATAATCAGAAACAAGACAATTCTGTCCACTCTCCCCACATCTATTCAATACAGTACTTGAAGTTCTAGCCAGAGCAATAAGACAAAAAAAGGAGATCAAAAGGATACAAAATGGAAAGGACAAAGTCAAACTTTCACTATTTGCAGATGACATGATAGTACACATAAGTGACCCCAAAAATTCTACCAGGGAACTCCTACAGCTTATAAACACCTTCAGGAATGTGACAGGATACTAGATTAACTAAAAAAAAAAATCAGTAGTCCTCCTATACACAAATGATAAATGGACTGAGAAAGAACTCAGAGAAACATCATCCTTTATAATTGGCACAAATAATATAAACTACCTTGGGGTAACTAAGCAAACAAGTGAAAGTCCTATATAATAAGAACTTTAAGTCCTTGAAGAAAGAAATTGAAGAATAAATGAGAAAATGGAAAGATCTCCCATGCTCATGGATAGGTAGAATCAACATAATAAAAACGGCAATCTGACCAAAAGCAATCTACAGATTCAATGCAATCCCCATCAAAATTCCAACACAACTCTTCACAGACCTGGAAAGAACAATACTCAACTTCATATGGAAAAAAAAAAATCCTAGGATATCTAAAACAATCCTTTACAATAAAGCAACTTCTGGAGGCATCACCATCCCTGACCTCAAGATCTACTATAGAGCTATAGTGATAAAAAGAGCTTGGTATTTTATTAAAGGGTCACAGCATTAGGAAGACTGAGAACTTTTGCATTAGAGTCACTTCACTTGGGTGAAATCCTAGTTTGCCTCCCAGCAGAGTCTGAAAAAGTAGCAAGTGGCCAGGCAGACTCTGTAAAAGCACATGAATGTGGTTCTGGGCTGGGCACTGGCCAAGAGAATTGTGTGAATGGGCTTTTGTCTGGGCCTGGAGAGATCGTGTACACTGAGAGGTCTGGGTCAGAGCAGGTAAGTGCTTACTCATGGCTCCTGCCGAGGTCTGTGCATGGAGGAATATTGTAATGTGGCTCAGTGTAAGTCAGACTCAGCACACCTTTCTGGCTCCTTTCTGGGGCTAAAATGGTGCCTGAAGGGGATGTGGGACAGGAGGAAGGAATTGAGTAAGACTCACCAAAAGAGCTAGACGATGTGCCACCAAAGGTATGTCCTGTCTTGGCCTGGAGGGCCAGCATAGATGGATGGATGAAAGGTGACGAAGGGCTTGGATCATACTAGGTGAGAGGGACAGAGGATGATCTGGATGTATTCATAGGAGAGAACCTGAAAAGGTGTGGTGATATTGTGTCCCCCCAATGTATTGTACATGTTAATAAATTTATCTGGGTTAGAGAGAGAACAGAACAGCTGCTAGATGGACATAGAGGCCAGAAAATGGTGGCACACACACCTTTAATTCTAGCATTCTGGAGACAGAGATCTCTGTGAGTTCAAACCCACACTGGCAACAGCCAGGCATGGTAACACCTGCCTTTAATCACAGGAAGTGATGGCAGGAAGCAGAAAGATATATTAGGCGTGAAAACCAGGAATTAGAATCTGTTAAGCTTTTAGACTTTTAGCAGCAGTTCATCTGAGATCCATCTGGGTGAGGACTCAGAGGCTTCCAGTTTGAGGAAACAGGATCAGCTGAGAAGTTGTCAGGGTGAGGTTAGCTGTGGCCTGTTCTGTCTCACTGATCTTTGAGCATTCACCCCAATACCTGGCCCTGGGTTTGTTTTTATTAATAAGCCCCTTTAAGTTTCGTGCTAAACATGGGTGATAGAAAAACCAGACCAGGGACTTGGTTGTCAGTGATGGTGAAGCAGATGCTAGAGTCAGAGAAGACTTCCGTGTCTGAGCACACTTACAGGCCAGGGATGGAGAAGCCACGCTGGTAAAGCTTGGCTCCCTGTTTCTGCATCATTTTAAAAATGGCAGGTATGGCTGATCTCTTTATCTTGGTCCTAAGACAGGTTTTACTTTCGGAAATATGGGTTTTGATGTTAAAAATTATAATGGCTACTTTAAATAAGACTGTTAAGATTCATATTTCTCACAGCAGATAATAATAAAAATATTATGGCAAGTTATTACTAACATTATTTTCAGCTTTTTTGTTTTTGTTTTTCGAGACAGGGTTTCTCTGTAGCTTTGGAGCCTGTCCTGGACTAGCTCTGTAGACCAGGCTGGCCTCGAACTTACAGAGATCCTCCTGGCTGTGCCTCCCGAGTGCTGGGATTAAAGGCGTGCGCCACCACCACCCGGCTATTTTCAGCTTTATATATTTGGTACCTGGGTTTTAATTTTGTGTTTCTATCAGCTCTGACTTTTGGGGGACTGGCCATTTTATGTCAAGGTAATATACATGTGAACTTCATTTTCAGTCACCTACAACTTTTGACACGTCTTTGTGTATGTTTTGTCTTTTATTTTCTATTCATATGACTTTTTCTACATAAGAGTTTATAATCCTGTGCCTTTTATATTAATCATAACATCTTAACTTAATTTTAGGGATTTTTAACTAAACAAATATAAAAATTTTAAGCCAATTAAATGAATCCATTTATGTAAACATAATAGATTCTGTAAACTAAGTTTCATTGTTACTACCCTCAAACACCTTCTCCTACCAATACATCACATACATCTATCTATCTATTTATTTATGTATCTATGTATATATTTTGTTGTTTTGAGCCATGTTTTTGCTGTAGCATTTGAAGATTCGTAGATCTGAGGTCACCACGAACCTACTACCTTAGTCCCCAGAGTGCATAAGCAACCACATCTAGCTCCTGTCGTGTACCAATACTCAGGTGTGTTCAGATATGTTTACTAAAACTTCATAAAGCCAGATAGGTACAGTTGTACACTCTCATAATCCCAGCAATCAGGAGGCTGAAGCAGGAGGATCCTAAGTTTGAGGCTAGCTTTTACTACCTAGTAAGAACTTATTAAAAAAAAAAAAAAAAAAAAACAAAAAAGGAAAAACAAAACAACATCGAAGAAATTTCTTTTGTGGGAATGATTTTTGTGTGCCCATTTAGCTGGGCCATGGAGTATCCAGTTACTTAATTAAATGATTATGTGCAATTTTGTCAGTGTGTTTCTAGATGTGACTAGCATTGGAATCAGTAGAATAAATAGTGTGAATTGTCTTCCCTAGTGTTAGTAACCTTGTTCAAACTGTTGAGGCGCTCTCTGTCTCTCTGTCCTCTCTGTCTCTGTCTCTGTCTATCTGTCTGTCTGTCTCTCTCTCTCTCTCTCTTTCTCTCTCTCTCTCTCTCTGTCTCCTCTGTCTCTGGGATAAATCAATTTATTTCTATTTTCAGAGCCAAACAATCTGGTTTCCTGTCTCTAACCTATGTGTGCAGATCTTGAGATTTCCCTACCACCAATATCACACAAGTCGCCAGCTTATAATAAATTTGCTGATAGATACAGATTATGGTTGCAGATATCCTATTTATTCTGTTTTTCTAGAGAAGCTCAACACAAACTTCATTTAACTGCATTAACTTCTTATAAATGTAGTTTGAGCTGTTGAATGATCTGAAAGGACTAACAGGTATTTATTTATTCCACCAAAATGAGTTTGAGAACTATGGTTGGAATGATCCATTTTGCTCAGATTCATATTTTTATACATTTATGTTTTATAATTACATTAGTAAGACTTGATTTGGGGAATTTTTTTCTAATCCATTGATATCAATGGTACTGCAGGTAATATTTTTTCTCTTGATTGTAATTTTATGATGAGTTTCAATTCAGATCAGACAAGTATCTTGTATTATAAATCAATTTATGATTATGTTTCTCTATCTTAACACTGTTGATTTCTTCACATAACATTTAGAATTTTTTTTTGTTGTTGTTCTTTGGTTTTTTGAGGCAGGGTTTCTCTGTGTAGCTTTGTGCCTTTCCTAGAACTCACTCTGTAGCCCAGGCTGGCCTCAAGCTCACTAAGATCCACCTTCCTCTGCTACCTGAGTGCTGGAATTAAAGGTGTGTGCTACCACCGTATGTAGAATTGTTTTTGTGCTACAAAAATGTATGAGTTTTAGTTAATGAATAGACTTTTATGAAATCCATGACTTATTTGAGGATGAAATTTAATCCTTATAAATTGATGTGGGGTCATACATAGCATCTGTCTCTCCACAGTAATTTGCCAACAGTATTACCAGCAATCAGGATCTACTGTATGCTGGTCCTAATTCACGTTAAACTGCAATAGTGCCATCTTCAAGAATACAAGTTGAGAAGAGCAAGGAGTTGGAACTTGTTTGTGAATTATTGGTCAAATTTTTGGTTTAAAATTTTGTTTGTTGGGTGGTACTGAGATATTACAGAAAGAACTCTATCTACTGAGTTCTTCAAGAGTGAAATGCTTTAATTAGTAGTGAGTATTGGCCCAGACTCTCATTCATCATCCATATCTAGAAGACAAAGTTCCATAACATCAGACTGATGCCTATTCAGGCTCACAAAATTGAGAGGATGAGCATGTTGTGAACTATTGTTGTGAACTGACTTCTCATTGCTGCAACATAATCAAACTGCTTAGCTGTGTAACAACAACAACAACGACAACAACAACATCTCACTTGTAAAAGGGGTAGGCAATAATGTTACAAGGTAAGGAAGTTCTTTGATATAACTTTAAATTGATGATAAGGGGATGGCAGGCACATTTTTGACAGTCTCTATCTTTTTGTGTCCTGAATTGAATGAATGTCTTTATTTTTTGAGATAGAAGCTCATTTATCCCAGGTGGGCCTCAAACTGGCTACATAGCCAAAGATGACCTTGTGTTACTGTTCCCATTTTCCAAGTGTGCATATTACACCATGCTCTCTCACACCATTTTATGTGTCCTACATTTAAGTTTTTGTTTTTTTTTTTTTAATTTTGAATGTGTCTGAATGCTTTACATATATGTATGTATGCAAACCACATGCAGGTCTGGTGCTTCTGGAGGTCAAAGAAGGGTGTTGGATCCCCTGCAATTGCAGTTACAGATGATTGTGAGCTGCTTTGTGGGACCTAGGAACTGAACTAGGGCCCTCTATAAGAGATTCAAGTGCTTTTAACTACAGAGCCATCTTTCCAGGCTCATGCCCTGAATTGTTGAGTTGTTACTGCTACCTCAAGTTCTGAAGCTGCTCAAGAAGAAAAAAAATAATCTCTTGGTGAATGAGGAGAGTTCAATAAAGAACTTTTTCATGTTATAGGTTTTCACTCCAATATATGAACCATTGCTGCGGGGTCATGTGTGGAAGAGAGCTGTCAGGGCTTGTGGTATATACTTTTCTAGTCCCTCACCATGGGAATTTGTGCCATGCTAAGAGGTAATTCAATGTCAATGAAGGTTGATGGCACACAGGACAACATGGGCTGCTGAATTACATAGTCAAATTCTGCATTTAAAGATTTATTCAGTGATGTTTGAATACTTTAGTTTGGTCTTTGGGTTTTATAGTAGGTATCAGAAAAAGTTAACCCAATTAATGTCCCCTACTTCCATTACATTTGTTCAGTTCTTTCTTTCTTTCTTTCTTTCTTTCTTTCTTTCTTTCTTTCTTTCTTTCTTTCTTTCTTTCTTTTTTTTGTTCAGTTCCTAAGGGGGACACATTAAGTAACTGAAGCTGAAGCTAGCATTTTGTTACAGGTTGTAAGTAAGAAAAATTACGTTGAGAATAAAAGGTGAATGTAAGGTTAGAAATGACAATAGTTGAGTACACTGTCAGTTTTCTAGTAAGCAATTTTCTGAAAGCACCATCATAATGGAAATAATTTGAATTTGTAGTCACTTTATGCACCACCTAGTTTTCAAAATAGTTATCTACAGAAGGCTAGAGTCCTGGATTTCTCCCAAACACCTCTGAATTACTGTTGAAGGAGGCAAAGATTTTATTTATTTATATTTATTTATTTATTTTTGGTTTTTCAAGACAGGGTTTCTCTGTGTAGTTTTGGTGCCTGTACTGGATCTTGCTCTGTTGACCAGGCTGGCCTTGAACTCACAGAGATGCACCTGGCTCTGCCTCCCAAGTGCTGGGATTGAAGGTGTGTGCCACCACCACCCGGCAAGGCAAAGATTTTAAAGTGTTAGCTCACCATTCTCACATCTGTCCCAAGTGTGTGAAGCACTGTTTCTATTCAATACTGTACATATATTTATACTTTCTTACTTACTTGACATAATTAAGGGAAACGGAAAAACCCAAAATGCATCTATCAGCAGAATCATTTTCCATTTACTTCATCACATTGGGAGTTGGCAAACAAGCTCACAGAACAAATCTGGCCCATCATTTGTTTTTGTGAATAAAGTTTTATTAAAACACAGCCATGGTTAATCATTTACATATCATTTATGGCGGATCTCATTCCTACAAAAGCGCTCACTGTCACATGGTTGTGACAGGAAATATAGCCTACAATGCCATACTTACAATCTGGATCTTTACAGTAATTTGCCAACCACATTAGTAACAATCTTATCACTAAAGACATCAAAATCTTTTTTATCAATACTTCTAACAAACAGAAAATACAGTTCATTCATCAAAATCTTAAAAACTGTCTCGAAATCCAATATTTGTGTCTCATCAGATTTCTCACCCAGAAATTAATCCCACTTCAGAAAATAGACATACACATTCAAAAGTGTTCTTTTATTATTTCTAGTTAACATATATTGTATAAATACTCTATTTTATATGCACTTTTACAAAAGCGATATAACTTAAAGGTTTTATCATTAGAAATAAATGTATAAAAATAAATATGTTATAAGCATTTATTATAAACTATAGTCCTTCTTAGAAGGAACAAACAAACCAATACTTATAAAGTACATACAATTCATAGTAACATATTTTACTATATACATATGGAAATAGTCATATTCTCTCAGTAGAAGAGCTGAACAGACATTCACCAGGATACGACTGTTGGACCAGCTGCCAGGAATGGACCTGCTACCCCACAGCAGCTTCCCATGTAAGACAAGCGATCTCCATATTCCCAATCTCATGGGACCGTTTTCTATACCTCATCCTTACTCTGGCGTGACACTGACATGTGTGATGTTACAGCCTTTTGTGTGACATGGATTATCTTTAACATTCATGGTGCCCAGGTAGGCTGACCTTGGAAGAAAGCAAGGCAGGAGACATGTTGTTCATTTTGTTTCCTTGAGTTTTTATGTCCTTACATAGTTTGCTGTTTCTTTCCTCCTTTTAGAATTAATGTACATTTTATAAGTAGGTGAATTGTTTCTACCTCAACATGAATTATAGTTAAAAAGTTGAGAGGGTATAAGAAGGAACCATGAGCCTTTTCACAGAGATGAGCCTTTCTGTTATGTTGAGCGATCTGAACACTTTACTATTGATAGAAATGATGTATCAACATCCTCTGCAACTATAGCAGTTGGAAACTTTGAATAACAATCTTGCTCGTACCCTTTTCCTTGCCAGCATTGCCAGTGACATAAAGTAAGCCATGTTTGAAATACAATCCCACCTTTCTTCTGCTTTGCCTTTCCCAACCTCCATAATACAAAGCATCTAATCAGCACCATGTAACAGGGCTTGAAAGATTTCTGCCAGACCCTGACAGTTGTTTCTGCAATAGATGTAACAAAAGAAAATACTGGTAACTCTCTGGGGCTTCATTGTGCTAAATACGGTCTCTCAGATGCTAATAGCCCTCACTAACTACCTCATCAAATTTTGACTGGCAGGATCGTGTCCTGATCTACCCTTTTTGCTATGTTACCCGCCCCCCAAACACACACCCCTCTTTGACAGGCCTGGCTGGTTACTGGTTTGATTCATGGGATCCCTCCAGCACTCTTGATCTCTGTGTATCAGCCCTCTCATGCTACCTTGTTCTCAAACTGTTTAACTGCACTGTGCCAGTGTGCAAAAGTCAATGTAATGCTTTGGTTTCTTCAGAGGATCACAGCTCTCGTTGGATAACACCCCTCCATCATGGGACAGACATTGTAAGGTTCTCTTCTTGTAACCCTTCCCACAGGTTTTGGAGCATGGTGACCAATCCCCCACCTGCCAGTGTGGACAAGGCAGGTCTGCACATGGTCTGGTACTGGCTGGCTTCACTTCTTTGGCACACTCGGAAGCAGGACGCCCATTAATGTCTCGGCACTCAACTACTCTTCTCTGCCAACCTGATCCACATGACTTGGAGCATTCCCCCCACTCTTCAATCACCCACTCTGAGAAAGTGGGGATAGCATTGAACGACTCCTTCTTCTTCTTCATAAAATAGGTGTATTTGATTTTGGGTCGGAGAGCATGGCCCACCATAAGAACCTGGATGGTTAAGGGTTCTTTGAGTGGACTAAAGCTTCGGATTCTTTCCAACGCTGCGGAGGAGCCACTGTATCTTAAGACAGTACCTTTGTAGGTGAGGTCTTGCTCTAGTGTAGACAGAGTGAAGTTTCCATTCAGGATATAGGTACCATCCGCAGCTTTGATGGCTAGAAAGCTGCCGTTGTTTCTGGACCCCCTTGGATTCCGATGTTTCACTTCGATGTTGGTAGCTCCAGCAGGAATTGTGACAATGTCATGATACCCAGGTCTGTGGACAAAGAAAATAGGTATATTTTTCAATCACTTGTTAATCAACCATATTGAACATTGCTTAAAAATATGCAATTCTTCTTTTTGTTTTCTTTTGTTTTTTGAGACAGGGTTTTGTCTGCATAACCTCTATGGCTCTTCCTGTAACTTCCTTTGTAGACTACAATGGCCATGAACACACTGCCTGCCCCTGCCTCCTGAGTGCTGGGACTAAAGGCATGTCCTACCACGCCTAGCAAAATTATGCAGTTCATTTAAACGTGACTTTTTCTTCTCTGTCTTTCAATCCCTGATTAATCAACCTCTTCACTTAAAAATATGCAATTCTTTTAAATGGCTTTTCCTTAGTCCTACAGAATGGCATGTCAAAATTAGTATGTGTTTTGCTTCATGTGTTGATTCATTAGTTTTAGGTTGTTGAGATAAGGGTTCACTTGTAGCCCAGACTTCACTAGAACCCATTGTATAGTCCAAGCTGATCTAGAACTCATTGCAATCATCCTTCCAAACACTGGAATTGCATGAATTTGTTTTTGTTTTGTTTTGTGTGTGTGTGTGTGTGTGTGTGTGTGTGTGTGTGTGTGTGTGTGTTTGAGATGGCATTTCGTGTAACACAAGTTGACCTCAAAACTCACTATGTAGGCAAAGATGGCTGGAATGTCTGACACTCTTGTCACTCCTGTCTCTACCTCCCATGTGCTGGGAATTGAACCCGGGGTCTTGTGGATACGAGGCAGGCTCTCTATCCACTGACCTATATCCATATTCCTGAACTCCGTGTTTTGAAACTTACCTTGTACTAGTGACTGATCCTGATATTTTCTTGCAGGTGGAGCCATTTCCTCCACAAACGCCACACTTATCAAACTTCTTTTTGGAGTCTATGATGTGATCACAACCAGCTTTTACACACTGTCCTTGCACACAGACAGAAGTAGAGTCTGGACTACAGGGAGTGCCGTCGACAACCTGCAGAGACAACATGCACCCGGTGGTTAAACATCCAATGTGAAGAAGCATGTGATGGCAACTGGGAACGCTCTCCTCTCCACTCTCTTCCCATGCAGCGTGTATTCTCTCCCTCACATGCCACACGTTACCCTTCATGTGTCTGTCTTTTTCAATGGCTGTCTGCAAAGTTTATACATGCCTCGATCATTTATTTACTGGCCTATCTCCCCTGTTGCTAAGGTCAGTGGAAGTAGTGTTCACTGTCAGGCTGATTCCTGCTCCACCTTCAGGGCCTAGAACAATATGCTGCAGTAGAAGGCACTCCATAAATCACTTGCTAAATATTTCATCTGCAACTTGGACATGTTTTCCTATCTTATAATGCTAAAAGCCCATGACAACTGTAAGAACATTTAATTTCATTCTCTGCTTCAGAGCAAGACTTATCCCCTCAGCAAAACATCAAAAGAAATGGCGAGTCTCTTTGTTCAAAGTACGTGTTCCAACAATAAATTGTCATTGCTTAGACTCTCCCCTTAGTATGTTTGTGTGTGAGGCTGCTAGGTACCCAGTAACAAGTACTTTGGACTATTTTCTAAAACTCCTGGATTCTGTGTTAATATATAATTTATCTAACCATGAATTGCTGTATATGAAACCTAGTTATACAGGGAGGCTATTGAGTTTTTAAAGGGCTTTTCTTTGGATATAAAGGAGTAATATTAAATACATGCAAGACTCTCATATGCTTACTAGATTTAAACTGCCTTCCCAACTGACAGCATCACAAATCCCAATGCAAGATGCTGCTCCTGCATTTAGAAGGATTCCAAAGTCAAAACTGAATGCTGGTTAATATGTAAAGAGAGTCCAGACATTTGTACGAAAAGGCAGCAAGCCAAGGCCTTTGGCTCCTTAGCAGAACTACACGTGTAAAAATACCTACCTTGGGCTGTAAAACAAAGAAGTAGCCAATGCCTTTAGCTTGACAGATGAGCTTGCACCTGTCCTTTGGCGAGACGCCAGCGTACTTGGGTGTCCATTCCACAGTGGGCTCATTCCCAAAGGAAGCTTTTGAGAACTCGTTGTGTGCTTCACATTGCTCCTCTCTGAAAGTCTTTCCTGGAAAGAGAATGGTGTGTTGATGTTACCAGTTTCCGACTTTCAACCTCATGTGCGTTCCTCTCCTTTGTCCTGTTTCTGAAAGCTGAGGTCCAGTATGACTCACCGTTATTATCCGGACAGTCCTCAATGTTACAGGACCTGTAGCGTACTCTTTTGCCTTCACAGTACTTCCCTCCATTTTTTGGCACCGGGTTGTCACATTCTCTCAATGTATACTGAACTCCTCCACCACAAGTTCTTGAACAGTCTCCCCAGGGTCCCCATGTCCCCCAGCTTCCATGAACAGGAGTCTAAATGGAGATACAAATATCACCGTTAAAACTCTTAGACTTTTTAGGGAGTTGGAGAAAAATGAAAAACAAACAATCTATTCTCAAAATTCATTATCATCTCACTGTTATCTGGTGTCCCCACTACGGGACACAGAGAGAGTTTGTCTGGGTAAGAACCTTAACCCTCACTGCTCTTTCCAGCTCTGAGTTGTAAATAAGGATGTTTCATTGGGAAAACTCACAGCAAAATGCTTCATGTCGGTCTTGTTCACACACTCGCCACTGACACACCATTTTCCTTCTCCACAGCTGGTGCCATCTGCCCAAGGGAAGTGTTTTGTTTGGCACACCAGTAAGCCACCAGAGGTACCAGTGCACCAGAGGGTGGTACATGTGCTGGCTGCTTCAGGGCAGTGTTTGGATTCTTCTCCAAATGTAAACTGACACTGACGATTAGCATCATACAAGGTACCGGGGAGATCAGATGGAAGCTTGATGGGGTTCTGGGGCTTGTCTATCAAACATTCCCCTGGAAAAAAGAAAAAAAAAAGGGCAACTATTAGAACATAGTTGGTGAAAACACATAAAATGGACTGATTTTGATGTTACAAGATATTTACTGTGTGAAACAATACATAGCCCCTTGTGATTGTGACATTTTGGGAAAACCAGTGCAAGGGAGATTTAGATTGTTATTAAGACATTGTCCTTAATAGAGTACTTCTGGATTAACAAATACAAGAAGTTATTAGTCAGTTCAAAATATTAATAAATAGATTTTAGGAGCAGGAAGCAGTGAAGATAAAGATCTGTAACTTATGATCTTGATAGAGAAGGTAATTCTGAAAGGGGGGAAATGAACTGAGCAAGAACCATGTTGCTCATTTAACTAGAACCCTGTACAAGGAAGGCTGGACATCATCTAGAAAAAGTAGCTGGCATCTTACCATGGCCGTTATCCAGAAATGATGTGACCATGTAGGCGCTGCAGGGAGACCATGGCTGGCTATGGTCCAAGCTGGAAAGCATGGAGGCCATCAGATGAGAATCTCCTCTCTCACCATTAAAGCTGGCACAGTGCTTTGCGTCGTCATGTGGCATGTTAAACACGTGGCCTGGGAAGCAAGACAGTAAGACTGACCCTAAGACTGACTCTTCTTTTGTAAGGGATTCATTTTACAGGAAGGAACGTATTTAGTAGACAACATGTTTTAGGGATGACATCTACTTTGATCAGGGTATATATAACAAGATGTCAACTTTCAAATGCTCATAGCACTTGCTCTTGTTCTAATAAGACTGGACCTGAAACAGTGGAAAAGATGTTCTACCATTTCTAAGATCACTGGTGTCTAAAGTAGCAATATAGTCTGAGATGGTTTCTTTCTCTCAAATCAGATTGTCTTATTGGGCGGAACCCATGCACTGGGCTGAAGTTGTACACTGATCCCGACTTACCCAATTCATGAGCTGTGGTGAAGGCAGCTTGCAGACCATCATCTTCTATGACAGAACAGCTTCTGCTGGGGTCACATATAGTTCCAACATCAGCCATCCCGAGAGTATCGCATGTGTGGGATCCACATAAATCCTACAAAAAAACAAGGGAAATCCCTTTTAAGTAGGACAGTGTGGACTTGAGACTTAGCTCTTCAGCCAGGCCAGTCTTCACATGTGATTTGGAGCTCATCCATTCATTATTGTTGGGGCCCGACAGACTACATGTCATTTTAAGGAAGATTTCCTCTAATGGTTTTAAAATAGAACTTTGCAACTTGAGATGTTGAAATTAAAATAGAAATAAGCAAGCCGGGTTAAGCTAGCCCTTTAAACAAAATTGATGAGGCAATACAGCTGAGATGGCTTTTTCATCCATCTGTACGGCAGGAGGTGATAAAATGATCGATATCCTCTTGTCTTACCTGTCTAGTGAAAAGAATGGCTGTGTCATAATGCTCGGCATCCCGGTCACTGGGAGGGTTGTGTTGTTTCTGCCAACTGCAGAAATTCCTCAGGGTGAGAGCAGCATTGGAGGTAACCTCTGGACCTTTCTGCTCCTCATATATGACTAAGATCTTGACCACTACCAGGCTAATGGAATTCCTAATGCTCGGGTGCTTGTAAAACCGGGCTGCCACGGAGAACAAGGTCAGGAGGTAATGCTTTAGACCGCTGCCGTGGAAGTCAGCCATGGACTGGTCAGCCACGAGCATGGTTTCCACATAACGGGGGCTGGACACAAACCGCCTTTTTCTTATGCTTCCAGGTCCTGTCAAGAGAAAAGAAAGTTTGCTCGTGGGCAGTTTCTCTCAGAATAGCGACCTTCCTGGAGTATATATTAGGAAAGTTAACCAAGTCAGAGAAAATAAAACTGAAATATACCTGGAACAACAATAAAACAAATATTTGCATCTTCTAAAAACTGTGGATGTTATTTTTAAAATGTTTTCGTATTGCTTTAAATAAAACAAAAAACCCAACATGGGCTCCTTAGAGTCACCAAACTGTCTATGCTATGTGTCAGCGGATTTCTTTCGTGGCCTTTGACAATCCACAGCCTGAGCTAGGCAGTATGGATATCATCCTATCCAGCCGTAGTAAAAACTTGGCAAGGGTAGCAGGCAGAGCGCCCTGAGTCACCCTTTCACTATTGAAGCCAGGGCTGAAATCCTGAATGAGATCATCCAGCTCCACGTGGAAGGCACAGGGCAGGGCGTGGGGGAGGGGGGTCTGCCAAGGGGCGGGGCTTGAGGAATCTCAGTCTGCAAGGCTCAGCTCTCTCATTCACGGGGTCCCTGGGGGTTCTCTGCGCTATCCAGTTCTGGGCACTAGGACCACCCACTCTGCCCAGCAGTCTATTTCTGCCTCCCCTCACTCCCTTTGTCTCTGGGGGAAATAAGTCCCTGTCTCAAACCAGGGTTGCCTATTTGGAAAACAGCCCTCTTCTGGCTGCTGACTGAGGTTCCGTGGTCAGAGAAGTCGTGAAGTGGGCTGTGATCCATCATGACCTGCTCCCAGGAGCAGACGGATAAGGGGGAGAAATCTAGAACAGGACACTTAAGGAAGTAAAAAAGGACAAAAAGAAAGGTGGGTGATAAAATAAACTAACTAGTGAGTAAGTACTGAACACAGCAGAGGCAGGGGGAGAGCGTAGCAGGGCGGATCAGCCGCGGCTTATGTTCCGCGGCGCTGGGGAGCAGAGCCTCGGCCGGGAGAGGGAGCGCAAGTCCCCAGGCAGAGGTAGGAGGCGCGCGGAGGCGGGGCGAGCAGGGCAAAGACCTCCCAAGCAGGTTCTGCTGAGGGGCCCCCGCGCCGCCAACCATCCGGGTCAGCCATTCAAAGGGGGGAAGGGGACAGAAGGCCACAGAACTGAGATCGCCGCCGCGCCGTTGCCTAGGCTCCTGAACACATATCGAGGTCACCATCGCTCCCCTACTCCTCCCTCCTGTGAGCGCGGTGCTCGCACGCTGAGGTTACAAAACTCAGCGAGAAGCTGCAACTCCGCCTAAGTGAACTCATACATTCACTAGAAGGAATTAAAGGACTGGGAAAGGATTCTCGTGTGTGAGGGATCGGGTTACGAACTTCCCCGTGGAAACGCTTGAGCCCTTATCGGCAGGAACTCCGATTCTTCTTTTTTCTTAAATCATTAACTATTCGGGCAAAGACATGTTCTAGCTGGGTTTGGTGAACTTACTTTGCGGGTCACGACCCAGAACCCCGCTGCAGGTCTCAGTGAGTCCTCCAGGTCCAGAGGCGAGCTAAAGTGTGCCCTCAAGTTACGCCTCGTGGAGAAGGGAGGTGGATGGAGATTTAGGGGTGTGTGTGTGTGTGTATGTGTGTGTGTGTGTGTGTGTGTGTGTGTGTGTGTGTGTGATTCTTATACCTGTTGGCTTTCTCGCGCCTTGCGGCGTGGGGTCTCGTGGCGGCCACTGATTCCGGGGGTCTTGGCTTTCCGAAGGTCGTGAGTCGCTGGTTGGCAGGGTCTCATCGTCGTCCATGACACCACACTTGGCTCCGCCGCTGCCCCGCCGCCTTCGCCTCAAGATGTGGAACTGCGGCGGTGCGGGTGACTCCTCGACCGGTACGGCGGGGACCAGACGCTCGGTGGCGACCGCAGGCGCTGGCTGGATGAAGAACTCCTCGCCCTGCAGGTAGAAGGCACCGCGCACGCCTTCACAGAGGCTGAGGGCGGCTGCGGAGCTGGGATCGCCATTCACCGTGCCTGAGTAGAAGCAGTGCGCCAGGTCCCCGGTGGGGTCCAGATGCTGTGCCTCGGACCCGGGACTGCGTCCCACCGTCTGGAGGGTGAAGCCAGGAGCCAAGAAACCGCTGTCCGGCTGCAACTTCAGGTGCAGTTGCTGGCCAAAGGCGTCCAGACGGAGGCGGGTGATGGAATCGTGGCCGGGGGCGCGCTCCAGGGAAGGCAGCACCAGCTCCTCGTCCTCCTCCGCGGGGCGCCCTTGTGCGCCCCGCACACACAGCAGCATTGCTATGCCAGCGAGCAGCGGCAGCAGCGTGAGTGAAGGCGGAGAGCTCGGAGACTTAGCTGCCCGCTGGACGTGCCCCATGTCGGAGCGGGGCCTCTGCTTGCGGGACTCCAAAGGGACTGCTGGCTGCATGGCACGGTACACGGCAGCTCAGCGAACCCTTGTTCTGCTTAGGCGCGCCGAGCTCCTCTGGACTGCTCCGGATGCTTAAAATTCACGATCACTTTGAAAGTTCGCACAGAGCTGGCCGCCAAAGCTCCGAGTCACTCAGAAAGAGGTGCTTCGGGTTGGCCGGAGCGCGGGAACTTTTTATTCCAGCACGGAGTTGGAGGCACCCACGGGACCGCAGCTGCCAAGAGGCTGCTGGAGGATCGAGAAGCGCTCCGGAGCTGGGGAACAAGTCCAGGAACGGAGCCTGGACTCTTCGTCCTCCGCCTTGGCCTCAGGGTGCCTGGATCTGAGCAGGGATCAGCTCTCTCCGCGGTGCTGTGCGCTCTGGCCTTGCAATAGCACCTGGCCCCGAGCTGCTTTCCAGCGAGTGCAAGATCTAGGCAGCCCCGGCAGCCCCTTTATAGCCACATAGGAACCCCTCCCTTCCCTCCCCCCCCCCCATCCCTGCGACACCGCCCCCTGATCTCAGTTGGTGCTAAACCACGCTCTGCGCCGCGGGGCCTGAAGGGGGAGGGGGCAGCCTCCGCGCTGGCCTCACGCCACCGCTCGTCACTCTGGGGGTGTATGAAGCCGAAACACCGCTATGACCAGCACTTTGTACAGCCCAGGCTGCTCTGGGAAGAAGGGTGAACCTTTAACTTCATCTCTCTGCTGTAGATTCCCTGACCACCCTGCTTCCTGTCACCCTTCCTGTGCCCGGGCTGGGCTGCAGTTTCCAGGAGAGGGGGTCGAATGGAAGAGATCCTTCACCAAGATTCCCCTGGCGCCTTAGCTGCCCCTGAACTTTCCCTCTCCCTCCCCCCACTGAGATCCCCCAGAGCTGAAAGTGAGCTAAATCTGCCTTTTCTTTTAAAAAAACGCACCGCACTTCTTCGTCCCTCCTACCCTTGCACAAGTACGTCGACTACAGCGTCCTCTCTCTTTACCCCAGCTTTTCTTGGGCTCTGCGCTTCTCAGGAAGAATGTTTGAGTGAGGGAGTCACGGGACACTTTAAGGCTCTGGATTTAAAAACAAACAAACAAACAAAAAACAAACAAACAAACAAACAAAAAACAAAACAAAACATGTGGAATGACCTTAACAGTTTCCTCAAACCTTGGAGACGTCTTGGGGGTGGGGTGGGGGGCTGTTACACTGGTTCTTCTTTCCTGAATAGGCGATCTGGAGCCAGCTTCAGTTCCCTAGAGACCAAGGAGGGACTTGTGCTAGCTCTTCTTCATTGGAGAAGTAACTCCCGCCCAGTCCGCGTACTTCCAAAAATCTAACAGCAGCTGCTGCAGGCCACAGGCCAGGCGGACAGATGCGTCTAAGAGCCCCACTTTACTACCAGGGCCAAAACGGGCTTGGGGGTGGGGAGGAAATCGGGTTCCTCCTACCGGGAAGGGAAAGGCTGCATCCGCGTTACGAAAGCGACAAAAACTGAGCCCTTCCAACCCCAGGGCCCTAAGAAAGAGCCGAAAAAGAGGGAGGGGCTCCGTGACCCAGAGGAAGGAAATGGTTCACAATGCTCTCACTAGCGGAAAGGCACCGAGACAATGTGGAGAACGACAACCCAAGTACCGAGGCAGACTGGCGCGCTCGCACCGGCGTGCTCCGGATCCCTGCCCTTCCCAGTTCTGGGCTCCTGACTTGCTGCCCCACCCCCATCCGTGGCTCCAACCGCTCCTGGTTGATCACGTCCGCTTTGCTCCTCCCCCGATCTTCCTAACTCTGTGGGCCTCAGACAGTGCCTTGGAGTCCTCCAAGGCGCCCTCGTCCCTCTTCCAAAAGTTTCTGCTGGGATACTTTCCAACGTCTTTTCTCCCAGGGTTCTAGATAGCCTACATGAAAAACATAAACAAAAACTTTGTTTCCCACCCCAGGGAAGATCAAATGAAAGAAAAAAAAAAAAAAAGGTGCCGGCTAGAAACAAGGCTACTTCAACCTCCTCCAAAGCGCTGCTGCTACTTCTTGGTGCTTGTATCTACTGGAGGAGTCCTGGCTCAATCCTAATTTCGGTTTCTTAAGGTCAACACTCATAGCTGAACTACAAACATCTAGCAAACTTGAGCTTCCACCAGGAAACGTAGATGTTATCTGTCTTCCTTCCTTTCACCTCTTCATCTCCTTCTTCAGTTTTGACTGACATCCAGTCAGGAGTGGGGCCCGTTCATCTGTGAGATGTCCAGCCTAACTCTGTCTAAAACCCTGCTTCACAAGTGGGCTTTCCTGAAAGTGCCCAAAATTCCTGGTCGGCCCGTTTTGTTTGAGGTACATTTCCATTTTCTGTGATACTATTTTGTTTTTCTTTTGTCAATCCGTTTTGAGTAGCTTCCTTCCCTTCTGTTCTCTCTTGCATGCTAACAAGCAAGGTTAGACACTTGTGAGAACAAATACGAAGGATGGCGAGATCACCAGTGCCTCTACAAACCTCTTCCTTGCATAGAAGAAGGCAGAAAACAAAATCCAGTGGGGGATGCAGGCTGAAGACGCTTAAGGTGTAAGGGGTTGAAAGTTCTACTAGATCCGTAATATATATGTGATGTCCGTACATGGAGGCAGGAACGGAAATTCACAAGACAGACAGAAAAACATATAACTTTAAAAATCTATCTTCTCTCCCACAGAAATTTTAGCTTTTAAAATAGATGCAAGCTTGGCTTTGAGCCCATTTCTACCTCATGTGTGTTCCTATTGGAAGTATTTTCATTTGGGAGTACATTTCAGATCCCAAATGGGTTACTTCAAATCTATTATAATTTTTTCATATTTCATGTTCTGTATCCAAATAGAGCTGGAAAAAAAAAAAAAAGCACCGAGTTAAAGGGGAAAGCACTGCCAGGAACATGGCTTTTATATTCTCTGTGTTTCTCTCCAGATTTCTGTTCTTTTGCATAATGGCTCCAATCTGTTGTGCACCTGTAGTTCTGGGAAATGATTCTTTTTTAATCGCTTCAACAGAGACAGGGGTGTTGAAGTTGCCAATTACTCAATTGAAAAAGTGCACATTCAGAAGAGTCTAGAACCCACTTAAACATTTTAAGACCAGTACTCTTCGGGTGTTTGTGGCTTTTGGCATAGAAGCATATAACACATGCATATATTTATAAGCAAAATGTAAACTGAAAAAATACTTGAATGAAGAAACAAGGTCATAGGGGTTCCATTTATTAATGGCCAGAATGACAATGGTGAAATATGGAGTTCTTTCTCTGTGAGTTTCATAGTGTTACTCCAAGCCTCACTCCTGATCTCAGCAGGCTTGCAGAAGTGCCTATGCGGTGCTAACCGGTGCTCTTTGTATTTCTGATTTTTCTCCCTATGGAGAATATTGCTTCCTATATGAGCTTGTAGGAACACCAGCTTAACATTCTCTAATAGATAGATTTGAATACATATTTTTGTAACTTGAAGCAATGACCTCAAGTCATTCATCTCAAAATGAAAAATTTGATCTTCTAAAAAAGAATGCTTATCCTTTCTGCACAGACTGAATCCTTTCTATGTAGTCTTTATCCAAGAGAGCACTCCACTCCATGGCAGCCGTAGAGTGACGAAGTCTGGTAATATGGAGGAGCTGTTAGGATTGTTTGAGTGTAAATATTGTCTAGAGCTAATGAGCATATTTCTTAACCATGGAAGGCTTTTGATTTAAGGTTCAAACCACACGCTTTGCCAATTAGGAATGAATGGGAAAGCTGTTTGGCATTAGTCTCGCTTTAGAGCACATATACCCAGACGTCAACACTGGACAAATGAATTTTTCATCCTAATTTACAGTTCAGAAAAAAATCTATTTAAGCAGGTTGTGAGTTTAATAAGTATCAAGTCTTAGAAATCATTAATTCTATTGGACAACAGGTTTCTATAAACCCACAAATTTGTACATTTGGAGATCTGAGGGGAATATCTTTCTAATACACTACCTTTCTAACCTACTGTCTTAATAAATATAGCATAAGTGAACCTTAAAAGGCTTAATTAACTTGTCCAGGATGATATAGTATGAATTGAGATCTCAGAAATAAACTACTCTGGCTATAATTTTTAATCAAATATCTCTTGGCATTTTAATCTAAGTGTTTGGTAGGTAAGCATGTTCCCATAATTGTGACTTATGTTCATTTTACAATTATTAAATTTCTTTTTGTTATAAATAGGAATTTTGTAGTAGTAGCAAAAAAAATGCCACCTTAAAAGATTCACCACTTTATTACCTCTTTCTTAGCCCACAAGGTGGCGATAATCTACAACAAATGGTACTTAGTTTTCTTTTCGCGTTAAGTCAGAAATTTGCAAAGGTTTTATATCTTTCCAATTATCGGTAACCAATTTCTCTTACTGTTTTAAGGATATTGTAAACTAATTTAAAAACATTATAATTATAATGTTAATTGTATTCAACACATTCCCAGCCCCTTAGCTAATTTTTAATCATGTGATTTGGTTAGCTTAATTCAAATATTAGTTATCTTTTAAAAAATAAGAATTATCTTTGGTTGCTTTTATTTGTCACAGTTGAGAGTTCTATGCAATTTAAATGAAAATAATTACAGTCATGTAATCCACTAAGACATGTTACAGCTCCGTTTGTTCATTTACTATGCATAGTTTTTTTCAGTGGACACTGCTACTTGACACTTGGTACTGATTTTAATTGCCTTTCCAGGTTTACAGTATTTTTCTTGGCCACAACAAAAAAGTTAAAAAATGAAAGAAAAGAAAAAGAAACAGAAAAGAAAAGTTGGATGTAGAGTGGTGCAGGGACAAGGAAAACATTTAGCCACCAGGGGGCAACAAAAGACAAATTTTGAAATAGCTCTTAGCCAGCCAGGTCTTCCTGAGATGTTTGATTATCCCAAATATAAGTGATTTCCCAATACCTTAAGATCAAAGTCATATTATAAAGATGTTTTATTGCTAAATACAAACTAATAGTAGCACAATTTCATTAGTGTAATAAATACTGTAGTGAAAAGCAGATAAGGTCAGTCAGCAGGAGGCACATAAAACTTCAAAAAAGAATGTTTGAACTATTTTGCTGTAGACTTTTCCCAACCATGCCTGTGCTGCGCTCCCAAGTCTTTCCCACCCACTGCAAATGATGTTTTCCAAGCACAAGCAGATCAATGGGTTCACATGCTCACTTCTGGAAACACCATCCCTGGAAGCTTTCTTGTCCCAAATGGCCTTTGGGTCATTCTGTGAGCTGA
This sequence comes from Onychomys torridus, assembly GCF_903995425.1. Classification (NCBI taxonomy): domain Eukaryota; kingdom Metazoa; phylum Chordata; class Mammalia; order Rodentia; family Cricetidae; genus Onychomys; species Onychomys torridus. Next base: position 63,000,227 of record NC_050454.1, read on the forward strand.
GAAGAGAATGCTTGACAGTGTCATGTCTATGTGTGGGGATGTGTCTGTGCTCTGCACTTATAAACTGGGTTGGAAAATGAGATAAATCCACATTTGAATTCTGATGTTCTAAATCTGTCACCTCCTTACTTCATGACTTTAGGAGATCCATGATTGTTGCTGAGCCTCAGACTCCTTGTGTGTAAAAATGAAGATGGCAAATGTAAACTGAGATACCATAAAGATTGAAGATAACAGCATGCCCAGTAGTCAATGGGAGAGACTGCTAATGTGGAAGACACTAGATACTGAATTCAGTAAAGAAGGAACCAAGAAGGCAGTGGGGAATCCCTCAGACTAGAGTGAATGAATTCTGACTAAACATTTGTCGTGATGCCACACACCACTTCAGAGAGTAGCTCTTAATAAGCCTACTTTTTTTCCTTTAATAAAGATTACATCTAATGGACACATAATGATTGTGCATGTTTACAGAACGCAGTGTGATGATTCAGCACATGAATTTTATTGTATAATTACCAAGTCAAGCATTTAACTTTTTCACCTCACACATTTAGGCTGAAAAGAACAGAAGAGAGATAGTTCAGAACCCAGCACCCATGGAAAAACTGGGCATAATCATACCCCTGTGACCCCAGCACTGTGGAGGCAGAGACGGAAGGATCACTGGCATTTGCTGGTCACTAGCATAGCTCCAGATTCAGTGGGAGACCCTTTCTCTAGGGTATAAGTTGAGGAATGAATGCATGTAGCAGGTTTTCTTAGACTCTCAGCCCTCACATCATGACATGGAGACTTATTATTAATTATGAATGCTTGGCCTAAGCTTGGGCTTGTTTTTAGCTAGTTTTTTTTGTTACTTAAATTAATGCATTTCTATTAATATATGTGCTTCTCTGAGGCTTGTTTATCTCATTTACATGCTGTCTATCCTGCTTTCCTGCTTCCTCCATGTTTGACTGTCTAGCTTACTTATTTCTCCTTTGCTTAGCTATTATCCATTCAGCTTTTTATTACATCAATCAGGTGCCTTAGGTAGGCACGGTAGAACAGCAACTCATTTATACACAGTTAAGCAAATTTAGAATAAACAAAAACAGCACATCTTTACATAGTTAAACAAATATTCCACAACAAATGTGGGCTCCTCAGCATCCCCCTTTGCCCTCCACAAGCATAGAGGTACAAGCAATCATGTATACATATGTGCATAAACCACACACCCCCACAGTCCACATTCACCTATGTATATGTACACACCTACAGTTAAAATTAATTTATAAAAAGGGTATGAGATTGCAAATAAACAGGAGAAATAACTTCTCATTGCACAGTAACACAGTCATGGTTAGCAGTATTGTACTGAATGAGAGAGAACAGCTAGTCATGTTTTTTGTTTGATTGATTATTTTCTTTTTAATGAGTGAAGCTGGTTGATCTTCCATTGCTGTGTCAGATAACAAAGCAGAGGAATGAGATGTATGAAATATGAGGCTGCTTATGGTGAACTGACACAGAATTAAGGGAAAGTAAAACTTACTGATATATAGGATGATAAGGTAAAATAAGCAGATCCCAAGAAAACAATTTTGAAAAGCTAGGGAAGTTGAGAGAAAGAGAGATTCCTAAAGTTACCAGCTATTGTGAGCTACTTGTGAATTAATGGTGTTGAGTTTTATATAAACTTTGCCATTCAGTTGGTAAACCAATAAAAGTATTTCAGTGGGTGAACTTTTTTGAGTGCCTCTCCTGATGCCCCTTGCTGTCCACCTCACATTCTCCTGGCTCTTCTATACCAGCTTCTAGTTGGGTGCCAGCTTGATTTCTCCATGTTCAATGAGACAAATGGTGTCTTCAGCAGTGGAGCCTTACTGTCAGGTTATGGGGGTTAACCAATAGCCTTGGAAATAGCCTGTAAGGTTGGAGGTGTCTATAGGACCCCTTTGACCAATGACTCTACAAGACATAACCCATTCATAATACCAGGGTTCTTACTTGGTAGCATGGCTAGAAGGGGCATTCTCTCATTATGGGATTACTTCATTTAGAGCCCTTTTTTAGATCCCTTTTTATATTTGTATATATCTTATGAAGCTTCTACAGTAGTAGGTTTCCATATGGTATTTCTTTTGTTTTTTAACTTTTATTGATTCTTTGAAAATTTCTCATCATGCATCACAACCCCACCCATCCCCCTTTTCCCCCCCACATTCACCCTCCCCCTTGCATTATCTCCCCCCAAAACAAAACAGAATTTAAAAGAAAAGACAAAAACCAATCAACCAAAACAAAACAAAGCAAAACAAATAATACAAACATAAACAAAACAAAATGACAATAACAACCAAACAAAGGGGAAGAAACTCATTGTGGAAGCTATAGAGTGGCCGATTGAGTTACACAGTTAATCCTTTGGTGCTTCTATGTTCACTTACAAGTGTTAGGTGAACATCTATGGTGAGGGGCGAGACCATCTTTCCTGATTGTGGAAGCCAGCTCTTCTGCTGCAGTACCCAGTGAGGGGCAGGTCCAGCTATCCCAGGGCCAGTGAGGGGTAGGGCCAGCTCAGCAGTACCCTTGGGTTTCAACACTCTTGGTTCCTATGATCCCCGTGGTAACACAGGCCATGGACAGACCCTAGCCACAGCAGGACCATAGGTCCAGGCATGGCCCTCTGCAACAGCCTAAGCCCAGATGTTACCATAGTCCCGGTGGTAGCACAGGCCACCAAGATTAGTATGGCCCTGGTAGCAGCATGGCCCTTGGACACAAACATGGTCTCAGGTGGCTGACCAGATCACAGGTATCCATACAACCCTTGGTGGTAACAGAGGCCACAGACATCAACTTAGACCCTGGCTGATGTAGAGCCAAGGACCCAGTCATGGCCCTTGGTGGCACCGCTGGCCAAGATGACACAGACATGGCCCCAGGTGACAGTGCAGGACACTCAAATCAGCATGGTTCTGGCAACAGCATGGGTTCTGGGCATCCACATGACCACAGGTTGTAGCCTAGACCTCGAGCATCTGTGTGGTCTTTGGTGGCGACATGGACCAGACATCAGTAGGCACCCTGGCTTCAGTGGATCATGGACCCAGACAAGGTCCTCAGCCACAGCATTGTAGTTAGAGTTTTCCTGTCTGGCTCACAGTCAGGACAAATCTCTCTCACCCACCAGGCCCATAGACGCTCAGACCCAACCAAGTAAACACACAGAAACTTACATTGTTTACAAACTGTATGGCCGTGGCAGGCTTATTGTTATCTACTTCTTCTATCTTAAATTAACCCATTTCTATTAATCTATACTTTGCCATGTGGATCGTGGCTTACCAGTACCTTACATCTTGTTATGGCAGCAGCTGAATGTATCTCTCTGTCTTTGCCTTCCACTTCCCAGAATTCTCCTCTTTCCTTGTTCCGCCTATACTTCCTGCCTGGCTACTGGCCAATCAGCATTTTATTTGTACAGATCAATATCCACAGCACAGCATGGCCCTCAGACACTAACTAACATGGCCCCAGATGGCAGCCCAGACCTCTGGCATCGGCATGGTCTTCAATGGTATTAGGAACTATGGGCATCAACTCAGACCCTGGCTGCTATAGGGCCATGGACCCAGACAGGCCCTCCAGCAGCAGTTCTGGTCTAGATGACACCATGGCCAGAGTTGACAGTGCTGGCCACTCAACTCAGCATGGCTCTGGTGGCAACACAGTTCTTGGACAACTACATGGTCATAGGTTGTAGCCTAGACTCTGGGCATCCATGTGACCTTTGATGGCTGCCCGGGCCAGCATATATCAGTACAGACCCTGGTTATGGTCAGACTATGGGTCCAGACTTGGTCCTCAGTAGCAGCCTGGGCCTGGATGTCACCATGGCCCCAGGTGGAAGTGTAGGCCACTCAGATTGGCAATGTTCCCACAGTATCATGGCTCTTAGACACCAATCTGGCCCCAGGTGGTGGCCCAGACCACAGGCCTCTGCATGGCCTTCAATGGTGATAGGAGCCACAGACATCAATTCATGTCCCCTCAGCTGCTTCAGGACCTCAGACCAAGACTCAGGTGGCAAGCAGGCCGGCCTTTCACATTAGCCTGTTCCTCACCACCCTCACCTCTTCATTTCTCTCTTTCCCCAGTCCATGAACCACTCCATCCCTCTCTATCTTCCACCTCCCCACCCTGTATTTGCTCATCATAATGGTGTCTGACTGCCCACTTCCTGGCAGCACTTGGTTGAGTCTTGCCATCACCAGCCACCTGGCATGGCACAGAGCTGTTGCTGTGTCATGGGCTTAGACTAGGGCCCCCAGGCAGTGTTTGGATGAGTCCTGCCCCTGCCAGCCAATGGCATGGCATGGAGCTATTGATCCTCATATGGCATTTCAAATGTCCTTGCGTATTTGTTTGTTTCTCTGTGTAGCCCTGGCTGTCCTAGTACTGACTCTGTAGACCAGGCTGGCCTTGAACTCAGAGATCTGCTTGTATCTCCCTCTTGAATGTGAGATTAAAAGGATACAGCATCACTGCCCAGCTCAAATGACCAACTGGTCCCAGATTCCTTACTTTACCATGCCCACCCATCTCCCTCTTTATTTAAACTTTCTAGTCTACTTTCATAATACTATAATACCATATTCTATTTCCACTTCATTGCACAATGCATTATTATTATATTTACCTCTATTCTTGTCCTCTCTTTTTCTCTTCCCTCTGTAACACCCAACATAGACATACTTCAATCCTCTCTCAGTTCGTTTGTTCTTTCTTTCTTTCTTTCTTTCTTTCTTTCTTTCTTTCTTTCTTTCTTTCTTTCTTTCTTTCTTTCTTTCTTAGGTGACAATAATTTCTCAGTAAGTAGTGTGGGTTCACATGGGTGTCTCATCCATCAATGATGGAGTGATGAAGGTTTTGTGCAATCTTGTATAACTGTTGAACGTTCGTGATTGTAATGGCCTTATGGCACATAGATGGTAGTATTTCATACCCTTACTCCTCATTCTCCAGCTGTAAAGTTTCTTACTCCCATCTCTTTGGCAATATCCTCTGGCCCTTGCAGGGATTATGTCAACTTGGCACAAGCTAGATTCATTTGAAGGAACCTCCTTTGAGAAAATGCCCCCACCAGATTGACCTGTGGTCAAGACTGAGTATTTTCTTGATTAATGATTGACATGGGAGGGATCAGCTTATTGTGGGCAGTGCCACTCCTAGGCTCATTTTCCTGGGTGCCATTAGAAAGTTGGCCAAGCAAGCCGTGAAGAACAAGCCAGGAAGTAGCACTTCTCTGTGGCCTCTGCATCAGTTTTTGAGTCCAGGTTCCCACCCTGCTTGCATCCTTGCTGTAACTTCCCTTAATGATGGAAATCCAAGCTGTAAGCTGAAATAAACACTTCTTCTCTGTGGTGGTTTGAAAGAAAATGGCCCCAAAAGGAGTGGCACTATTAGGAGGTGTGGCCTTGTTGAAGCAGGTGTGGTCTTGTAGGAGGAAGTGTGTCACTGTGGGTTGGACTTTGAGGTCTCTTGCTTATGCAATGCTCAGTCTACTTCCTGTTGCCAGTATATCAACATGTAGCAGTTCCTTCTTTAGCACCATGTCTGTCTGCATGCCACCATACTCTTTGCCATAATGACAAGGGACTAAACCTCTGAAACTGTAAGCTGCCACCTCAGTTAAATGTTTTCCTTTATAAGGCTTGCCCTGGTCATGGTCAATACAAACCTTACCTAAGACAGAAGATGGTACCTGGGGCTTGGGTATTGTTGTGATAGACCTGATGATGCTTTGGTTGAAGGAATATGGACCTTGGGACTGAGGATTAGAAAAGCAGCTGAATGCTTTAACTGATGCTTTATGGGCCATACTAGTAAGGGGGATGGAAGACAGTGGCACTAAGAATTGTTTGAACTCTGGGGGACTGGTTCAAGAGGTTTCAGAGGAGAAGAATTTTTGTATGTTGCCTAGAAATCATTCTTGTGATATTTGGGTGAAGAATATGGCTGCTTTTTGCCCTTGTCCAAAAGCTAAGTCCTGTTTTCAAGGAGACAAACGGATTAAGAGATAGAATAAAGGGAATGGTGACTTCAGTGCAAGATTCCACCCAGGTGAGCTTCCAACTTGTGAAAAGGAATTAAAGAAAAGTTTAGGGCCAGGAAGGCAGAAGCTGGTGGATCTCTGAGTTTGAGGCCAGTCTGTTCTACAGAGCAAGTTGCAGAACAATCAAGCTTAGGGAGTGAAAGAAACCATGGAAAATAGAAAGCTAGTGAAGATGTAATTGAAAGATCTCTGAGTTCAAGACCAGCCTGGTATAGAGAGCTAGTTCCAGGACAGCCAAGCTTAGGAGTGAAGGAAACTCTGGAAAACAGAATCTGGTGAAGATGTAAATTAATAGTAAACAGCAGAACCTGGCAACTTCAGCAACATGGTTCTGGATTTAGAGTTAAGGACAGAAGAAAAGGTCTATGGAGTTTGCCTCCATAAGGAAAGCCGCTGAGGCCAGGTTGTCTCTGAATGGAGGCCTAGAGAGGACATTGTGTGAAGCTGTGAGGTTGGAGCTTGGATTGCCTTGGAGACTCTAAGATGCTGGAGATGCCAGAGCTGTGGGATACCTGCCAAGAAAAGCTGTTAACAGGTACTGGAACCAGCCCAAGGGAAAGAAGTGTGTTGCAGTCAACAAAGCTGAAAGGAGCGGAGATCTGAAGAATGCTTTGACATCAGACATAGAGATGGAGTTTGCCCAGCTTGTTTTCAGTCTTTCTTTGGTCTAATATTTCCTCACTATGCTCCCTCTCCTACATTTTGGAACAGAAATGTATATCCTGTATAATTATATGTTGGAAGCATGTGATCTACATTTTTATTTTGATTTTATAGGAGACCACAGTTAAGAGATTGCATGAATCTTAGAAGAGACTTTGAACTTTAGATTTTTAAATAAATTTGAGACTATTATAGACTATGGGGACTTTTGAAGTTGGACAAAGGCACTTTTTTCTCTTTGGTGTTATGATATGGCTATAAGCCTTTGGGGAAAGGGAGTGGAATGTGGTGGTTTGAAAGAAAATGGCTCCCCAAAGGATAGCATTATTAGGAGGTGTGGCTTTGTAGAAGTAGGTGTGGCCTTGTTGAAGGAAGTGAGTCACGGTGGGTTGGGCTTTGAGTTCTCTTTTGCTTCACTTCAGTGTGGCACTCAGTCTACTTCCTGTTGCTTACATATCAACATGTAGCAGCTCCTTTTCCACCACATGTCTGCCTGCACGCCACCATGCTCCCAGCATTGATGATAACAGACTAAACCTCTGAAATTGTAAGCTGCCACCTCAGTTAAATGTTTCCCTTTATAAGAGTTGCTGTGGTCATGGTGTCTCTCTACAGCAATAGAAACCCTAACTAAGATCCTCTACAAGTACTTTTGGTATTTGATGATAGTAATAGAAACCCTATTAAGACAGAGGGCATGATATACATGTCTAGTTCTCATCACATTCTCAATAATCATCAATTGTCGATGTGCTGATCAGATCTAATTTTCTTCATTCACCTCAACCATGACTGAAAAGGAACATTTCTGCCCGTGGTTGAAACAGCAGTAGTCTATGAGTATAAGTATAAGTGTTTAGAAGGCAATTTGAGAACATGTCATTTGGCAAAACAAACATTAGCAAAACAAAATCCCATTAGGTTCTCCCTAAGGCTACAGTGTTTGACCTGGATTACAGTGCTAGGTGCCTATTTCCTCCAACGGAGCAGGCCTCAGATCAGATTTTTTTAGTGAGTAGTTGTTTACCCCTCAAACAGTCATGCCATTAATGCACATGGGCATATCTTATCTGGAATACCAGTATTGTAGCACCTAGTGTACACAGGTATTTCCCCTATGGCCAGAATAATACCTTCAGGCACAATGTGTGCTAGTGAACAAGGATTGCACTTCCAGCCCAGTTCCAGTTTGATTTCTCCGTTAACTGTACCTAAAGTGTGTGGAGCCTTCAGTAGTAAGATCTTACCATTCAATTCTGGTGGTCAGCTAAGAACAGTGACAATAGACCGTGTTGTTTTGGGATCCCACAAGAACTCTCTGATGAGCATCTCATAGGGAGGTGTTCTATAACTGACACTGAGATTTCCAATAAACAAAACCTGCAACTTCTGGGAACAACATGAATTCATGTTTGGAGCCTTCATTCAAAACTCTCAATATTTTTTAGTTAACTTACAAAATATGTTTCCTGTGAAAATTTAATTATTCTCTGAAAATTTCACACATGCCTACATACATCTTGATCATATCCGCCCTTCACCCTTGAAGTCCCTCAAAAAATACCCCCATCATGTCTTATCCCCAGCTTCAAGTCCTTTATTCTTTGTAATCCCACTGAGAACAATGTGCTGTCCGTATGCACAGAGGTGAGGGGTCACCTGGTGGGACATTGAGAAACTACCAATGGCCACGCTCCTAAAGAAAAGTGACTGTCCCTCCCCCAGCAGCCATCAACAAGAGTCTCTTGAGACCATAGATATTTACATAAGAGTAGCAAAATTACAGTTCTGAACTAGCAACAAAAATAATTTAAAGGTTTGGGGTCACCACAACATGCAGAACTGTGTTAAAAGATGGCAGTGATGTGGGATGTTCTGTATGCCGTGAATGTGGTGCTCTGATTGGTTGATAAATAAAATGCTGATTGGCCAGTAGTCAGGCAGGAGGTGTAGGCAGGGAGAGTAGACAAGGAGAGTAGACAAGGAGAATTCTGGGAAGAGGAAGGCTGAGGGAGGAGATGCTAGCCCACTGTCCAGGGAGCAACATGTAATGGCACACAGGTAAAGCCATGGAACATGAGGCAACATATAGATTAACAGAAATGGGCTGAGTTTAAATGTAAGAGCTATTTAGTGGTAGGTCTAAGATAATGGCCAAGCACTTTTAATTAATGTAAGCATCTGAGTGATTATTTTATAAGTGGCTGCAGGGTCTGTGGGGCTGGGCAGGATGGGAGAAAACATCAGCTACTTTGCAGTATTAGGAAGGTTGAGAATCACTGCTCTAAATGTTTCTATTTTCTCTCTCTCCTCTCCCTTTCTCTCTCTCTCTGTTTATGTGTGTTGTTAGGTATTCAACTTAAGGGCTACTGATTTTTTGAGTTAATCTTGTATCCCACCATATTAATGAAGGTGTTTCTCAGCTGCAGAAATTCCTTGGTACATTTTTTGGGTCATTTACATATACTATCCTATCATCTGCAAATAGGAAAACTTTGACTTCTTCCATTCCAATTTATATCCCTTTGATCTTCTTTTGGTGTCTTGTTGCTCTAGCTAGAACTTTGAGTAGTATACTGAATAGATAAGGAGAGAGTGGACAGCCTTGTCTTGTTCCTGATTTTAGTGGAACCGATTTGAGTTTCTCCCCATTTAGTTTGATGTTGACTGTAGGCTTGCTATATATTACCTTTATTATGTTTAGGTACTTCCCTTATGTTCCTGATCTCTCCAAGACCTTTATCATGAAGAGGTATTGAATTTTGTCAAAGGCTTTTTCAGCATCTAATGAGATGATCATGTGGTTTTTTTTTTTCTTTCAGTTTGTTTATATGGTGGATTACATCCCTGCATCTCTGGGATGAAGACTACTTGATCATGGTGGATGATTTTTTTGATGTATTCTTGGATTTGGTTTGCCAGTATTTTATTGAGTATTTTTGCACCAATGTTCATGAAGGAGATTGGTTTGTAATTCTACTTCTTTTTTGGTTGCATCTTTGTGTGGTTTGGGTATCAGGGTAACTATAGTCTCATTAAAAAGTGTTTGTCAACCAGGTGGTGGTGACACACACTTTTAATCCCAGCACTCAGGAGGCAGAGGCAGGTGAATCTTTGTGAGTTCTAGGCTAGCCTGGTCTACAGAGCGAGTTCCAGGAAGGGCACAAAGCTACACAGAGAAACCCTGTCTTGAAAAACAAAACAAAACAAAACAAAAAAAAAAGTGTTTATCAATGTTCCTTGTTCCTTCTGTTTCTATTGTGTGGAACAATTTGAGGAATATTGGTATTAGTTCTTCTTTGAAATTCTGGTAAAATTCTGTATTGAAACTATCTTGTCCTGGATTTTTTATGCCTGGGAGAGTTATAATTATAACTGGTTCTAATTCCTTGGGGTTATAGGTCTGTTCAAGTTGTTTGTCTGATCTTGATTTAATTTGGGTAAGTGGTACCTATCCACAAAATTGTCAATTTATTTTAGATTTTTCAATTTTGTGCAGTACAGGTTTTTGAAATATGATCTACTGATTCTCTAGATTTCCTCAGTGTCTGTTGCTATGTTCCCATGTTCTTTACTGATTTTGTTTTCTGATTCCTTGTATTGCTTTCATTGCTTCTATTTTATTTATTTCTGTCCTCAGTTTGATTATTTCCTGTTATCTACTCCTCCTGGGTGAGTTTGGTTCTTTTTGTTCTAGAGCTTTGAGGTGTGCTGTTAAGTCACTAGTGTGATTTTTCTCTAAATTCTTTATGTAGGCACTTAGTGCTATGAAATCTTATCTTAGCACTGCTTTCACAGTGTACCATATGTTTGGTTATTTTGTGCCTTCATTTTCATTGAGTTCTAGAAGTCTTTCCTTTCTTCCTTCCTTCCTTCCTTCCTTCCTTTCTTCCTTCCTTCCTTCCTTTCTTTCTTTCTTTCTTTCTTTCTTTCTTTCTTTCTTTCTTTCTTTTTCTTTCTTCTTAGATGCAGTGATGGTTCAGGTGAGCAGTGCTCAGTTTCCATGAGATTGTAGGGTCTCTGTAATTTGTGTTATTGTTGAATTCTAACTTTAAGCCATGATAATTCAATAAGATACAGGGAGTTATTCCATTTTTTGTATCTGTTGAGATTTCCTTTGTGTTTGAGTATGTGGTCAATTTTAGAGAATGCCCCATGTGGTGCTGAGAAGTATTACTTTGTGTTTGGGTGCAATATTTTATAGATGTGTATTAAGTCTATTTGAGTCATAACATCTGCTAGTTCCCTTATTTCTAGTTTTTCTCAGGCAGACCTGTTCTTTGAGGAAAGTGGGATGTTAGAGTCTCCCACTATTAGTGTGTGGGGTTTGATGTGTGATTTAAGCTCTAGTAATGTTTCTTTACAAATGTAGGTGCCCTTGTATTTGGGATATAATGTTCAGAATTGAGACTTCACCTTGGTGGATTTTTCTTATAATGAATATGAAATGTCCTTCTCCATCTCTTTTGATTAATTTTAGTTTGAAGTCTATTTTGTTAGATATTAAGATAGCTACATCAGGTTGTTTCTTAGGTCCATTTGATTGGGAAATCTTTTCCCAAACCCTTTACTCTGAGGTAATGTCTGTCATTGAAGTTGAGGTATGCCATTTGAACAATAAACTGTCGTTGTCTCAACTGCTGACAGTATGCTGTCCAAATTGTACAACAAGACACAATGTAAGTCGACTGTTGAACTTTGCCAAGACAAGGTAGGTCAGTCCTTCAAATTTTCTCCTTCACAGAATAGTCTGTCAGTTATTCTGGTCTGTAGGCTGAAAAGGGATGTTCCAACATTGCAGAAGAACCTTGGATGACTGACCAGGCAGCCAGCTGTCTCTGTCATTTCTACAGTTTTGGAAGTTGCTTGCTCTACACTTCTTGTTTACTCAGGTGACATTTTATCCTTCTTGGGCTTCTGATGGGATTGAAGCCTAGACAGCTATAGTTTTATAACTATAACTATATTTTTATAACAAGTTTTCCTTGTTACCAAATTCAGAAAGGAAAATCACAAAATAGATATAAAATGTATAAAGGTTGAGAGACATAAAAGCTTACATTGCTTATCTAAGAAAATGTATTAAGGTCTTAAAAGGTATTTTTGGGTTGGTAATACAAGTTATGATAGAAAGTGAATGAGGTACAAAAGTTTGGACTCACCAAGATAGGATAGATAATAAAGTACCATCTCTGAAGTTGCCAAATACAAATGGGCTAGACATTATGAATGTAATTCCTACTTGGTAATTGTTCTTGTTGTATATAGTTTTACTGTGTAAGAATTAAAACCTTTCCTTTTTATTTAGAGGAAAATGGGGAACTGTTGCAGGATATTTGATCACACTGTGTGAAGATGTGTCTCTGTTTTATCTCATCTACCTAAGGCACCATCTGATTGGTTTAATAAAGATCTGAACAGGCAATAGCAAGGCAGGAGAGGATAGGCAGGATTTCCAGGCAGAGGTAGAAACTTTGAGAAGAATCTGAGGTGTGTAGGATTCACCAGCCAAATGCAGAGGAAGTTGGATGTACTGTATTGAGAAAAGCTAACAAGCCACATGACAGAACATATGTTAATAGATACAGGTTAATTTAAGTATTAAGAGCTATTTGGGAACAAGCCTAAGCTAAGGCCAAGCTTTCATACTTAATAAGTCTTTGTGTCATTATTTGGAAGCTGGCAGTCCAAAAGAAAGACCTATTATATTCTCATGTCAGCCACTGTCAAGCCAATCAGATCACAGGGAAGGACAGGCAAACCTACCAAGGACTTGTGGGCTCCAGGCTGCTACTGCTACAGTCCTGGGATGTGACAGGCATTAGGACCAGCCTGTACTGAGGTTACAGCTCCATTCATACCCACCACACATCTCTATTTTCTTGTAAGGACAATGTCTGGCATAAGAAGTAAACTCCATTATATGTAAAGAATAAGGAAATAATTCTTAGTAAGCAGAAAAGTTAACAAAAATCAAAATTAGAGCCACATGATCTCTCCATTGAGATTACTTGACAATGACATCAAAACACCATTATAATAGATACATTCAAGTAAATAGAATCATATATATATAAAGTAAATGCAAAAGGGAATTTCTCTTTTATAAAAAAAATAGAATTAAAAGAAACAACTATGACAGAACTGAAAAACAATGTGCCTAAAATTAGAAATGTATTTTATTTTTCAGAAGTCTAGTACAGAAAGATAGACAATTATGGGATGACAATCCAGGGCAATGTTACACCAAGAAATTAAAATCATGATGTCCCTGAAATAGCAAAGAAATCTAATAAAGACATGAAAGAAGGAAAATAGTACAATATGAGCATATGTCAGACCATTTCTGCCTCATCATTCTGTCAAGGGTACAAATATGCAGAAACAGATATTTTAAAGGATTGCAAACATTGATGTTGATAATATAAGAATGAAGACACACAGTTGAAAACACTGTTTTCCTTATTTACTGGAACAAATACTGTTGATAGCTTAATTGTTTCCTCCACTGGAAGATTTTCCTTCCTTATCTCACATACATCTTTTCATTGTTCCAATTACTTCCAGCTGCCTTGGTTCCAATTACTTCCAGCAGGTCTCCTGATTCCATCCTGTGGGTAGTGGCCAAAGTTAAAACCGAAGATTGATTTTAGCTTTCCTTCTCTAGGGTGAGTGATTCCATTTCTCAATGATCCTGTTCTTTAACTATTTAACCACATGTACTTATTTTCTTGGTTTTTCTCTGAGTTTTCCTTACTCCTTAGCTTGAAATCTCATTATATTTTGGCAGCACTGACTACTGCTGAGTGTACTGAGTGGATGGACTTTTAGCCTCCATGCTGAGCTCTCTGTGGTACTCTAAGGTATAGAAGTGTTATCCCCTTTCCATACTCAGTTTACTCTGTTCTTTTTTTTTTACTATAATTTTTTTATTTTTTTAAGATTATAATACAATTATGTAGTTTTTTCCCCTTCCATTTCCTTCCTCCAATCTCTTTCTACCATGCCTACTGCTCTTTTTCAAATCCATCGTCTTCTTTTCTTTAATTGTTGTTACATATGTGTATATATATTCATATGTATTTTATTATTTATTTATTTATTTATTTATTTATTTATTTATTTATTGTTTACATTTTTTAATATTTGTGTTTTAATTTTACATATCAGCCATGGGTTCCCCTGTCCTTACCCCTCCCGTCCCTGCCCCCACCTTCCTTCCAGTCCCTGCCCTCCATTCCCATCTCCTCCAGGGCCAAGACTCCCCTGGGGATTCAGCTCAAGCTGGTAGATTCAGTACAGGCAGGTCCAGTCCCCTCCTTCCAGGCTGAGCAAAGTGTCCCTGTGTAAACCCAAGGTTCCAAACAGCCAGCTCATGCACTAAAGGTCCAGCAAGCTTTGAGGGAAAGAGAGCTTAGGGGAGCAGGAGATCCCAGCTGGATCAAGAACAGAAAGGGAGAACAAGGAATAACAGACCATAATAAATGAAGACCACATGAGAACAGGAATAGGCAGAGTGCTGGAGAGGTCCCCAGAAATCCACAATGATACATCCTCTGTGGACTGCTGGCAATGGTCAAGAGAAAGCCTGATCTGACCTAGTCTGGTGATCAGATGGCCAAACACCCTAACTGTCATGCTGGAATTCTCATCCAATAACTGATGGAAGTAGATGCAGAGATCCTCAGCCAGGCCCCAGGTGGAGCTCCAGGAGTCCAATTGTCAAGAAAGAGGAGGGACTGTAAGAATGTGAATTGTTGAGACCAAGATTGGAAAATCACAGGGACAAATAGCCAAATGAATGGAAGCACATGAATTATGAACCAAAGGTTGTGGAGCCCCCAACTGGATCAGGCCCTCTGGACAATTGAAGCTTGAACTGTTTGGGAGGCACCCAGGCAGTGGGACCGGGACCTGATCATATGTATTTTTAAATACATAAATACACCCTCCTCAGTCTGTATAATGCTTTTTGTATATATAGGGTTTCATGACTGACCATTTGGGATGGATAACCAATTTATATAGTTTTCCCTAGGCAAGAGTACTTCTTCCACTCTCAGCCTACTTTAGTTGACTGCAGTTCTTTTTCTAGTGTTGAGGCCACATTTGATGCCTGCATATTTATGGGTGTCCTCCTTGTTCAGGTCATGTTTAGGTAGCCATGTTGGTAAAACTTCTGGTGTAGCTTCTGACATCCCTAGGAGATACACACTCACAGTAAACTCCATTTCTTCTTGCCCTTTCTGTGAGGTGTTATTTGCTCCACCCATGGCCTTGGTCTATAGGGCCTAAAGGAGGTGGTGCTTCCTGCCATTGGATGTGATCTCTTAAAAGTTAAAGGAGAAGGGTCATGAGCCTCTCCTCCATGCTGCCTGCTTCCTGGTCTGATTGAAATGCCAGGTGGATTTGTTCCCAGTCAGATCAGAGGACGACTTCAGCTGTCTACTCCATTCTGTGTTTGTGAGTGTATTTCCTCATGTTATATATTAACAAATCCCTACTACTCATTGAATAGACTCATGTAGATTGATCTTAATATTTCTGCATCCTTTGCTGCAATGATCCTTGAGCAGGAGTTGTGTTATAGAAGTGTCTGTTTCCTGGGCTCTACAACTCTGAATTTCAGTTGGTTGTGGTTTTCTGTAATAGTTCTGTATCATAAAGAAGTTTTATTGATGAGAGGTGATAAATAAACTTCTCTGTAGGTATAGGGAAAAATATTGAGAATGTACTTTGAGCTTACACTGGACTAGTAAGTTGGTGGTGGCAGATTTCTCCCCAAGATCCATAACTTCACTAGCTCTGGGTAGTTAGCTAAGTTTCCAGTACCAAGAGGTTTCCCTCTTGTTGAGTAGGCCTTCATTCCAATTAGAGACATGTTGGTGACTGCACTCTTTTTATTTATTTTTTTTAAACCACAAATCCAATTGGTGTTGCTCCTATATTCTTGGCCAGGTAGCTTTCCTCTGGCATTTGGCAGGGTTACCAGAGGCTACACTCTTAAAGAAACCTGACTTGATCTTTTCTAGCAGCTAACAATTGCAAATACCTTCTTGGCTACAGCTGGGACATCATGACTAGCTCTCCTCTCCATGCTGGGATTTGTTCTGGCTTGGACTTGCTGAGTTTTTGTGCATGCTGTCACAACTTGTATGATTTCATATGTACAGCTGCCCTGCTGTGTTCAGAAGACACTGTTTCCTTGGAGTCACCCATCACCTCTAGTTACTTACACTCACTCCATGCCTTCCTTTGGAGGAGGGGTATGGTACAAATGTTTCATTTTGGGCTGAGAATTCCATAGAATTTTGCTGTGAATATATGTTGTTCTCATTGGTTAATAAGTAAGCTGCTTTGACCTATGGCTTAGGGGCAGGTGGGAAATCCAAGGAGAAAGACAGGAAAGAGAAAGGTGGAGTCTGAAGAGATGCCAGCCTGCTGCCCAAGGAGCAATATGCTGGCAGACTGGTAAAGCCATGGAACACGTGGCAAAACATAGGTTAATAGTTATGGGTTGAGTTAAACTATAAGAGCTAGCTAGCAAGAAGCCTGCCATAGGCCATACAGTTTGTAAATAATATTAAGCCTCCGTGTGATTATTTTATAAGTGGTTGCAGGACCGTGGGGCTGGGTGGGACTGGAGAACACTTTGACTACAGTATTTTATTTTCCAAACTTTGGCCAGTTGTAGATTTCTGTGTTAATCATATACTTCAAATAAAGACTTTCTTATGAGAGTTGAATGATACATTTATCAATGGATATGATGATAAGTCATTGGGAGTCTAATACTATGCCCATTTAGAAGAATATAGTAGTAGGTTTTCCCGAAGGACCTATGCCTCATCTAGGTACAGATTAATCACTGGATAATGGTGCTAGGTATGGTTTTCATCTTGTACAACAGAAATTAAATCCAATCAGAAGGCTGTTGTTTATTTCCAGGATGTTTGTAGCTTTACCACCAAAGGGAGACTAAAATTATAAAGGGATGCTGTGTTTATCAACCAAATAATCAATTATTTCACTTTTCTTTTTCTTTCATTTATTTTTTTGTTTCTTATTTTTAATGATGGGAACAGGATTTTGAGAACTCAGATGAATGAGTGAGTAAAATGCCAAATAGATTCTCTGAGTGATTTATGTGATATTATGACACGTGACACACTCCAGTCAAACACATTATCAGGTACAACCCCAAGCAGAGAAATCTCAGTTTGTGGTCAGATTCTGATCCTTGTCAGTTTCAATACAGTGGATGCAACTGGTAGTTCTACTACTGTGCTGTGAAATTTGGGAAGCAGGTGTTCACCTACATCAGCTCATTATGTGTTAAGGTGTGGGTTGCAGGGATGTCACTTAATGATTCCTTTTCTGGCATATGTCAACACGGATGTCAGTTAAAGGTAATTCTTTTGGGATAGGTAAATGAGAATGTCTGTTAGAGGTATGTCCTCTGGCATTGGTGAACAGGGATGTCAGTTAGAGGTACTTCCTCTGGAATAGGTAATTAGAGATATCAGTTAGGGAGCATCTTCTTTGGCATAGGTGAACACAATTTCTGGAGTTAGAATTTCAAGATGAATTCAGGTTTTACTTTTCCTCCTTCCAAACCTGAGGTATTAGGAAGCTTATCAGATTTCTCTCACTGTCAAATCAGTGACACTTATCCTCTACACAGACAACTAAAAGAAAATCAGAAGAAATAATTTAAAATAAAACTGTTTAAATTAATGTGAATGTCTGTGTTGGTGTTGCAGGGCAAGGGAATGGTAGACAATATTGACAGAGGATGAGCCACATGACTAGAAAACTATTAAGCAGGGAATTTCACTGCTCCTGCCATAGCACAGGAATGAACAGAGTCAATACTTGAAAAAAAAAAAAAAAAAAAAACAACAACAACTATACAGTTAGTGTGAAAAATAGCAGCGGGTATAAATTTATTATGCTGAAGTTCAGTTAAAATATCCACTCTCTCAAGCACACACACACACACACACACACACACACACACACACACTCACACCAGATTCCCAGTTCTCAGTGTTTGCTGTTATGTAATGACAAGACCACCCAAAAGGTGGCACTAAAAATCAGTCATTATATGACCCTCAAGAAAGTTTAGTGAGGGGGGAAAAGGAACTACAGATAAGTTCCAGGCCTCTTCTTTCCTTCCTTCCTTCCTTCCTTCCTTCCTTCCTTCCTTCCTTCCTTCCTTCCTTCCTTCCTTTCTCTCTCTCTCTCTCTCTCTCTCTCTCTCTCTCTCTCTCTCTCTCTCTTTCTTTCTTTCTTTTTCTTTTTCTTGTTGAAACTTGAAGTTATCTTCCCTGCAAATGTTTAAATATTAAACAGTAGATGTCCTAAATCCTACCTTCTATTTCAACCCAACACAAAGCATTTGAAATTAATTTGTGTGGTAGCTGTGTAAATTTAGCTTAAGAGGTTCCAGCTTACACGACAAGCAGATTTTTTAAAAGAATCATCAGAAACTTCACCTGTCACTGAATAGTTCTAACATAAATTTTTACCATAGATTTTGAGGAAAACAGATATTATTGTCTGAGTTCAAATGCATACCACTTCATGTCTCAGGATTATAGGAAAAGGTAGTAGAAGACATTACATTACATTTGACATATATGTTTATACAATGTTATATAAATGTTATGTATAACTGTATATGTATATGTGTAATTATAACTTCTGTGTAACTAGGCAAGTCATTGTGTAGGTGGATTAGGAATATATGCATGCATAATGAGACATTTGATTTCAAAGGATAGTAAAGTCTTCTGCAAAAAGTTTATGAGCACCTAAACATTCTAATAACCATTAAAAATGTGTCAGTTTCCTGAGTATTAAAATTCAAGTAAGGTGAATAAGTAATAAGAGAAAAAGTCTATTGTCAATAAAGACAGACAATATAATACTTAAATAAATGATATAGATTAATATACTATTGCTTCAGTTTAAATATTCTCTCTAAAATTCATGTTGAAACTTATCGGGTATCATAAAAACAGTAGAAGACAGAACTGTAAGGCATTCTGGGGGATCTGAACGGATAATCTCCTTGTCATGGAGTGGGTTAATTTTCCTGAGTGGGCTGTTGTTCAGGCCCACCTTTCTCCCTCGTTCATGCTTTCTCACTGTGTGATGCCTCATCCCATGGAAAGCAAGCCCTTTACTGACTGAAACACCCTCTTGTGCCTCCTTTGAGCATGCACTATATTGCACCCCATTCACACACCCAGCTTAGCAATCAGTTAATACAGCAAATGAGTTGACAATGTGAAAAACAGAAGCTAAACAACTCTTCTTGCAGTTAAAACTGAAGTTTTAAAAGGTGTTTCTGCCTGGCTCTAATTTCTTTACCAGTTACAGCTACTTTGAACCCAACTTGTTCTTAACTTTGACCATGCTCCATTTGTGTGTGTGTGTGTGTGTGTGTGTGTGTGTGTGTGTGCCAAACTGCATATTTGCATTTTTTTCCTGCTCTACTTACTGCTCCATCTCACTGTGCATCTGGGAAAATGCAGCAAACAGCAACCATACCACAGTCTCAATATTGGACTATGGTCAAGTTTCCTCTGCGAGAACCACAGTTTATTACTGTGAATGTAGTCTAGCTTAAGGTTTTAGGACATGAGAGAAAACACAGCAAGATTCTTTTTAAAAGAAGAATCTTTAAAAAAAAAGATTCTTTTTAAAAAGGAATTCCTTTCATAATTGTGTTATCAGTAAGTAGGGCATGTGACGTGAATGGTGGTTGATTTTTGTGTTTAGTTTAGTAAGTGGGAAGAAACAACACAGATGTGTTAGGACCTTGACTGTTCATTAATGGCATAAATGGTGTCCTTCCTTCCTTCCCTTCTTTCTTTCTTCTTTCCTTTCTTTTTTTCCTTCTTCCTTTTTTTCTTTTTCTAGTTCATGTCATTTTAATTAAAAATGGGAGGAGTCACTGAGCTAATAAGCAAACATTTACCTATGTAAAAATGTGATACCTAGCTACAAATAACTCAGATAAATTGAATGGAGAGATAGAAGTTATCCCAATTTTAAAGAGTGACAAGTAATCCCAATTAGAAGATGATTCTTAGCAAGGATGAATGGGAAGCTACACTGGTATGGAAGAACATGGAAATAGTGAGGCTACAAGAGAGGAGCTGAAAGGCAGCAGCAGAAATTTCTAAATCGCTGATAGCTTTAAATGATAATGGATATTTCTTCAGTCTTATATTACTCACAACATGGTATGGCTTCCTGGCACACTGTAACTTCAGCTGGGATTCTGGACAGAATATAACACAAATGGTCTCTATTCCAAATTCTGATAACAAAGTCTGAAACATCATGAGCCAGGCCTTGACTGCTGCATTCTTACAGCCTTTCTGGTCTTTTACTGTCCCTGAAATTTTGCTTAAAGTATTCTGGGGCTTTTCTGGCATACAACTCTGTTTCCTATTTTTGCTGTAAGCCATTTCAAAAGGCCTAAAGAGCACACAGTCAGGTTTCTCAGAGCAACAGCAATGACCCCATTTCTCGGTAACCATTGTGTTAGTTTTCTTTCTTTTTCTTGTTTTGACCAACACCTTGATAAAGAGAAGCTTAAGGGAGAAAGCAATGGCTTTGGCTGATAGTTCGAGGGTATTATGGTGGAGCAGGCATGGACTTTGAAGCTTGTTCACATCTGGATGCATCAAAAAGCAGTCAAAGTGAAATTCCAGCTCTCTGGTAGCATTATCCCTTATTCCTCAGCCTATGGGATAGTGCTACCCACATGTGGGGGGGGGGGAGGGGTGGGGGGTGTTCCCTGGAAACACATCACAGAGGTACCCAGGGTTGTATCTCCTAGAAGATTCTAAATGCAGTCAGGTTGACAATGAAGATCAACCATCACACCCAGAAAACGAATTCTAGAAGGTACTTATTTTTGCTATGTTTTCTCCAGTGGCTATGGCAAGGGAAGGAGGAAACAAGCACAGGAATCATCCTGGGAACATTCATGCTTCTTATGAGAAGGGACATTGCAAAGTCTTGCCTCATTGCAGGTGGGCCATAGAATACATAGCAACAGGCACTTCCTGAGCATTGCTCCATCACAATGAATACACACACACACACACACACACACACACACACACACACACACATACCCCAGACTATCAGTACCCATAGTTAACAAATCCCATGAGAAAATAAAAATCATGGTGTGGTGGTATTGTGTTCCCCAAAATATTGTGCTATTGTGCACTCTAATAAACTTATCTGGGGTCAGAGACAGAACAGCCACAATATTAAACATAGAGATTAGTCAGTGGTAGCACATGCCTTTAATCCTAGCATTCCAGAGGCAGAAATCCCTCTGGATCTCTGTGAGTTCAAGGCCATAGTAGAAACAGCCAGGCATGGTGACACACATCTTTAATCCCAGAAAGTGAACCTTTAATCCCAGGGAGTGATGACAGAAAGCAGAAAGGTATATAAGGTGTGAGGACCAGAAACTAGAAGCTTTTGGCTGGTTAAGCTTTTAGGCTTTTGTGAAACAGTTCAGCTGAGACCCATTCAGATGAGGACACAGAGGCTTCCAGTATGAGGAAAACAGGATCAGCTGAGGAATTGGCGAGGTGAGTAAGCTGTGGCTTGTTCTGTCTCTCTGATCTTCCAGCATTCACCTCAATACCTGGCTCAGGTTTGATTTTATTAACAAGTACCTTTAAGATTCCTGCTACATCGCGGCCCATGGTTCAACTTAATGTCTCTCCTTTCAAATCATCTGGAAGGCTCATTAGAGCTTCTTCAACAAGTTAATAGCCACTACTTTCCAATGAAGTAAACAAACCAGTAAAGATGTTTTTGATAAAATCTGATATGAAAAAGAAAACTTATTACTGGCCTCCAGAGAACAATGAAAGGTGGGTGATGGTCACAATTGTGTTTTCTTAGTCTCTTCAAGCAGGTTTTATACACATACCACTAATGGGTTATTTTACAGACAAGAGAAATCTATTTCTGTAGGACGGAAAGTTCAAAATTAAGATGCAGGCATATTTCATGCTTAGCAAGAACTTATTTTCTTTTAGGAAAACATTGTAGAAGATAAACTTACCCTGTGTCTCATTTCCTATTATGAGAGAAACACAGGCTGTTTCAGAGTGTGCAGGAAGGTCCTCATTAGAGAGACCATTTAGAGGGAGGAAAGGGAAGCAAGAAATATAATTATATTATAATATCAAAAAATGAGAGCATTTGTGGTCATGAAAAGGTGTGTTTTTCTTCTGTGTAATCTCTTCTGTGCGTGGAGGACTCCTGTGATGCCAGGCTGCCAGCCTCCTTCGCTAGTGCACTAAATCACACACAGTTAAAGTCACTGGGAAGGTGAAGCTCACAGACAAGTTTGCACAGACCATCTGAGCAAGTGGACCTGACGTCTTCTGCCTCTGTTGAGTGCCAGAGATAAGTTCATACAGGGTGATATTAAATGGAGTTTGTTGCTGTTTTTGTTACAAGTGTTAATGAAGTCATGTTTTTGTGCTGTGACGCATCCTCACTTTGACTCCATCCTAGCTGCAAAAGCTTGACTATTCTGCGGTTGCTTTCCAGCTTTCCACAGTTTCTGTCATTCCTGTATGCAGAACTTGTCAGCAGATGTTGTAGTACATCTTTTTGGCTCTCATCGGTCTGTTTCATTCTTTCTCCTTAAACTATTTCTATTGGACTAGCTCATGAATCATTGTGTTAAGTATTATACCATAAAATTTTGTTACACAAAAAAGTAATTGGTTACTCCCATAATATTTGGGCCAGTTTTGCATCTGTGTATTTTATAGGCAGGGCACCATAGTTGGTTATATTGAATCCAGGGTGGAGGAGAGGAAGGAAGGCAGAGGTAGCCAACCTGGTAACCATGTGTGGCAGCTGTGGGGTCCCTGGTAGAGAGCAGTTCTCTGTGTGGGGGTCTGTTTTTACATTTCTATTTCTTTTTCTGTAGCTCTGAGACTCAAACTCAGGTCCTCGTGTTTGCATGACAAGCAATCATCGACTGAACTACCACTCTAGTTCCCTTCAGCTGTATTTGATCTGAGTCTCCTCATTTATTTGGTTCTGGAAAAATGACGCCGCATTACTAATTTTCAAACTATCCCATAGGCACTCCGTCAATCGGTGAGCTTTTATTAGGTGCTCTCATGTGCGAGGCATTAATGTCTACGCACAAGATTTAGAAATGTGAGTCAGAGCCCCCAGACTCTGTGCTCTAGAAGGAAGAGGCAAAAAGGAAGAGAAAAATCGCATATAGGATGGTTTGGTTTTGTTGGAAGTACTCTCAGAGTGACTTCTGCAGTAATGCACAGGAGAAGCAGAGTTTCCAGCTCTGGAAAGAGGCAGCAAAGGAATCACTGAGGTGAAAGGAGGCAGGGAGGTCATTCCAGGCAGTAGCACTGCCAGGAGATGAGCAGACCTGTGAGGAGTTCAATGTGCCCGTGGCTCAGGCTGCTGATTGATGAACCTGGAGAAACAATCAGGAGTCACACCACAATGGTCCTTGATCCTTCTGTCACTTCATTACAGTGCACTTTGCTCCACTTTGTTTTCAAGTGCCTCTGTCTCTTCAGACTACAAGGGAGAAGGGATGTGATATGATCTGTGTCACAGAGGGTTGGTTCTGTCTCAGAGGAGGATGCACATTGAGGGACAAAGACAGAGGCAGAGAGAGATGTTTAATAAGCTGTTGCAGTAAGTGAGCTCAGGAACATGTCAGGACAAACTGAATTAAAGTAAGGCCTTTGGTGATGGAAAAGAAGATGAATGTTACAGGCATAATCAATGTGGTTTACTGATAAATATTTTCTCAAGGCGTGGTCTTCAACTAATTAGATGTGTGGGTGAGGAAGAGTGAGAAATCAAGGGTGAGATGCAGGTTCAGGCTTGGGAAATTGAGTGGGTAACAAGAAAAGTCAATGATTGGATGGTGAAGTCATTCCTTCTGTATCTTTATATGCCTGGGAACTGTAATGGTTGGGTGTGGAAGACTATGGTAAACACTCTAGGAGTTAAGTCCATTGCTTCCTTCTTTTAATTTTTTTCATCAAGAATAGTATGTATCATAGACAGATTTGGAGACACAAATCTACAATCCTAGCTACAAGGTAGTTGAGGCAGGAGGATTGTAAGTTCAAGGCCAGTTTAGGCAACTTAGTGTGAGTATCTTAAAGAGAAAGAAGGTAAAGGGAGGGATAGAACATAGGGTAGAACACTTGGCTGATATGCACAAGGCCTTGGGCTCAGTCCTTGCTACTAAGAAAAACACTGATCTTTTCAGAATGTGTTCATCTACTTTCATTGAATTGGTTACACTTAAGTGTATCTGGCCTATGGGGATATTGATTTACAAATGACTGATAGATCTTAACTGAATACCAGTTGGTGATCTTTGGCTGTATACTTTAGAGACTCCCTTTGACTCACATGAGCCAAGACAGTTGTGATAGTGACTGGGAACTCTCATACCTGACATACATGTCTAGAGAAACTGATTTGGAAATAGGCAGAAATAAAAGCCAATACCTAGGGCCATGGAAGAGCCCTAGCAGGCATTCTGTAATGTGAGGGTCTACTGAAGGAGCCACTGTGGAAGTGATTCAGCAAGAACAACTTGCAGCCTCTGTGTCCCTCTGTTCAAGGTTTCAATTCTGTGGATCTCAAAATTATTGCCTATCATGAGTAACATCTCTACTGTTTAGGTAGGAGAGGACTGGGTCCCTAATTATGGTCTTCAAGAATGGAAGGGGGTGGCAATTCCTCAAACGTTTGGAAAGCACTCTGCTCTTAAGAGAAAAAGGATGTTAACCAGACAGAAATTACAAATACCCACTTCACAGTAATTCCAACTTTTCTTGTCTGTTTTCTGTTTTAAAAACAGTCATGAAAATGAAATGGAAACTTTATGAGGTATGGACATAAAAATCTCTTTTATAGTTAAGAGAATGTAGATTTATTTTAACTACCTTTTAATCCAAAAATACTCTTCTTTTAGCTTCTAGAAAATAAAATTGATTATAGCTAGAGTTTTCCTGGTCATGCCTGTCCCACAGTCAGGACAAATCTCTCTCACCCACCAGTCCCGTAGCTGCTCAGACCCAACCAAATAAACACACAGAGACTTATATTACTTATAAACTGTATGGCTGTGGCAGGCTTCTTGATAATTGTTCTTATATCTTAAATCAACCCATTTCTATTAATCTATAAGTTGCCACATGGCTTTTGTCTTACCAGTATCTTAACATCTTCTCATGGTGGTGGCTGGCAGCATCTCTCTACCTCAGCCTTCCTGTTCCCAGAATTCTCCTCTCTGCTTGTCCCACCTATACTTCCTTAGTGGCTACTGGCCAATCAGCATTTTATTTATACAAAGCAATATCCACTTCAATGGATATTTTAAAAACAGCAGCACCCTGAACTAATGAGATGCAATAGGACATTTGATGGTTGGAAGAAAACACCATTTAGATTCTGTGGGACAGAAACTGGACTGGTGAAGTCAAGGACAGGGAAGAAACTATGTGAGGAAAGTAGGTCTCAGACACACACACACAGAGAGCGAGCTCCAGCACTTTTCTGATAAATTTCAGAACAACACTCAAACCAAATCTCCAACCCCTGAGCATCCTCAGGGAACACCCATCTCTAATTACAGGACTGAGATATGTAAGCAGTCACTTCAGGGCTGTGACCCCCCCCCCACACACACACACACATCCCTTATCCTGAAGGCAGTGTTTAAGATGTGGCTGTGTTTGTTTGTTTGGTGGTAGGAGGGAGCTTAAATTTACTTCCCCCTGGCCTCAGTAGATGTTGATATATCTTCCATCTAATCTCAGTCCAGAGCTAGAGGATACCTTTGCCAACTACGGCTTTGTTTGCTCTGCCAGGCAGGCTTGGTGCTGCAAAATGAGTTCACTGGAAGGGTGTTTGGACAAATGTGGAGAGCAGAGTTCCAGTTTGGTTAGAAGATTTGCTTAGAGATTGCTGTAAAGATTACATTTTTAAAATAAATCTCTTCTAAGAGAAGAAGTAAAAAAAAAAAAGAAAACACTGATTCTGAAACCCATGGAAGGATTTTAGGCAGAGCTTTCAAGTCAGAATTTTTTTTCTTTTTTTATTTATTATATTTGTGTTTTACACATCAGCCATGGGTTCCCCTGTCCTCCCCCCTCCTGCCCCCTTCCCCCAGCCCCTCCCCTCCATTCAGAATTTTGACAACATTCCTTTTTCCTTTCCTTTCCAACATTGTTTTCTTTGCATAACAGTTTCTCCTTTTTGGTGTGTGTGTGACAGGAAGAGATCAGCACTGAGAAAGTTGACGTTGACGACAGGAAGAGGGAAAGGTGATGCTTGGAACTATAATTAGTACTTTCTTCCAGTGATGAGTTTCTTTTGTTGGGAGTATTGACACACTGTAGTCTGCCCAACTACCCATATGCAGTTAATGCTCATGCAGGACATTAGAACTTCTCAACTTAAACTTCCTGTTTTCAAGCTAGAGAGATGTTTATTATGGGATGAATGTTACATATCTCCCACAGACTCATGTGTTCAGACCCACTGGTCCTCTAGCTGTTCATTCTGCTTTGGGAGGTTGTGGAACCATAGGGATGTGAGACTTAGCTGGTGGACATAATCCACCAGGGGTATGCTTTTGGGGCTGTATCTCATGCTTCTTCCAGTCCATTCTTGGTTTCCTGGTTGGCTGAGGTGTGAGGAGCCTCTACCACGTACTCCTACCACCTTGGGGCTACTCCACTCTGCCTTCCCTATTATGGTGGACTAAGATTCCTTTGAAATTGTGAGCCCAATCAAGCTTCTCCTTCCTCAAGTCGCTTCTATCAGCATCATGTTTCAACAGCATGCTTTTTTCTTCATCTGGTATTCACTTCTTATGACTGTAAGTCAATTTCTAGTCCTGTACAAAAGTCATGGGAGAATAGACAAGAAGGATCATTCCTCATGAGAGGTTCTGTGGACAAAGTTTCTTTAGGAGAAGTGAAATGATTTTAACCCATTACAGAGAAAGGTGCAGCAATCCTTCTGCATAGGAAGTGTTTTCTTGCTTTTACAGCTAGTAGAATTTGTTACATTTTTAGGGATATATGCACCCCATTGAACATAAGGTTGTGAGCTGGAATAGATGAGGCCTCACACTCTAGCTAAAGGCGATTCTGTTGAAGTCCAGGGTGTGAGTGAGACAAATTGGATGAATCTGAATAGCAGCTTTCAACTATAGTATCAGTTCCCATCTATACATTGTAAATATATGGCCTTGGAAGGTTTATGTCTACACATATAAGTTAATTAATGCTGGAAATGATAATTTTAAAGCTTGATTTTTTACTTGATATTTCTGAAAAGAATTGTAGAGTGTTTATGGATGTGTGTGAATATAACCACATACAGATAAAAATACAAGGTCATGGGTATGGAAAAGGGATTTGTGTGTGTGTGTGTGTGTGTGTGTGTGTGTGTGTGTGTGTGTGTGATTAACAAAGAGTGTTAATGACTTAGTTGATATTCTTAATGCCACCAAGCTAGCATAAAAGGAAAACTATAGCTGATGATCATAACATTAAATCCACTTCACACCCAGTTTTACAGAAGTTTCTTCATAAGGCTCCTGATAATTATCGCAGGTGTTTTACATTGTCTCTGTAGCTCTCCTGTCAGTAAAAACTTGACTTTCCCCCTGTATAAGTGTTGGGATTCGTTCAGCCTATAGCTCTCCACCACCTCTGTAGTTCTTCTAATGCCACAAATGCTGTGCAGTGCTTTGGTTTATTTTGATTCTTACATACATTGCCTGGTGGTTAGTTATTCTACCAGGGGCACAGACATTTTAGGTAGACCTGCAGTTTTAGTTTTTATTTCACATTTTTATTATTCTGCCTTGTAAATTCTTCTTCCTCAACAACTTTGAACTCTGTTTCCTGTCCCATTAACACAAAGAGACTGCTGTCATTGGCTTCAACTCTCCTTCCTGACGCTGAAATTTTAAAAGTGTTTTCAGTGAGAATGTTGCAAACTGTGCCATAAACCCCCTTGGTGTCACCCTGTCTGCCACCACAGTCCTAAACTGCCAATTGTCCAATGATTGGAAAAACATGATTCACATATTCAGCTAGTTTTTCATTGTTGGTGGGAAATCTGTTTCCAATGGTTATGCCATAGGTAATGGAAATAGTCTTGTTAAGTCCTTTCTTTCATATATCCAGACAACAAATTGTAATCATATCCATCACACATTACCTTCCAGTATCCCCCCTTTTTCCCTCTGAACGATTTTGGGAACTAAGTCTTCTCCCCCGTCCCCATATTTATAGCTTTAATGATAAAATTCCTATCTTTTTACAGTGCTAGTGGTGGAACTCAGAGGCAAGTTCCATCTATTATTGAGCCACATCCCAAGATAAAAATTCTTTAGAATCTATTTTTAGAGTGCTCTTCTAATGGTAGGTGTTTCCCTCCCTTTCCTTATTTGTATACTAAAATCATGTTATTGCCTCAAATTCAGAAAATATTTTATATTGAATCTGTTTTTATCTTATTCTAAGTTATTTTGTTATCTGAATACATATACACAATAGGAAAACTAAATGTTAGTGTCTGTCTCCTGGCATATAATACATGAAGTTGAATGTAGCCCTAAGTTTTCCTGTGTCCAGCCTGACCCTCAGTAGCTTATTAAATAATCACTTAGAAGCTTAATATTAATTACAGACTGTTTGGTCTATGGCTCAGGCTTCTTGCTAGCTAGCTTTTTCATCTTAAATTAACCCAATTCTATTCATCTTTGTTTTGCCACATGGCCATGGCATAATCAATCCATTGGCATGTTGCTCCTTGGGTGCCGTGCTGGCTTATGCTCTAACTCTGCCCTTTTTCTCTCTGTATCTCTGCTTGGATTTCCTGCCTGGCTCTTATCCTGTCTTACCATAGGCCAAAGCAGCTTTATTTATTAACCAATGGTAGCAATGCATATTCACAGCATGCAGAAAGATTGTCCCATAACAGTTGAGCTCCAGTGTTTGTCTTGTAATCTATAAATAACACTTTGTACCCATTCACAGTTGCGTATGATCCACACTCAGATCACAATTGTACTTTGATCCTCTTATCTGCTATCTTTCTCTTGAGGAACTGTCTGCCCTTTCTTTTATGTTAGACTCCTCATCACAAAGGCAGCCCAGGGGCAGCCCACATTTCTTAGTAAGGACTAGATTATTGATTTCAGTCAGTGTTTGTTGTGGGAGAGGTTGGGTGTGGTGCCATGCTTGCTGTGGAAGGTAGTGCTGTCATGTGACATGGAAATGTGAAGTGTTGTGAGGACATGAGTGTGGAGTAGGTCCCACAGATCAATAGTTAAAAGGGTGCTGTAATACTGCTGGCAGGCAGCTTGACTCCTAGTCATGAATTATTGATCTTCACCCATAAAAATGAAATGGGGCAGGTGACCAGAAATTTTCAAACTAATTTTGGCATCACTGGCTCCTGGTCACCATTCTGGGAATGTGTTTACTCCCACAGGTAAATAAACTCACTCCAGCTGTTCTGGTGTGTCAACACTCGGAGCAAGTAGGGCCCTTAGCAATTTGGCTGCAAACAAACCAAACACTGTCTGAAACAACACTTAGTTTTACTTTTCATTTCCGAGGTCCATCGTACAAGTGAAAATTACTCATATGATTCCAATGCATTTTTATTCAACCAAGCAAGCTTTGAAGTCAGCACCTTCTTTGTGACAGCCAGACAAAATATAATGCAGTGTTTGAAAGCACTTATAAATATACCCACCAAATTATTTGTATAGTCATTAGTCTGATGGCGTGTTCTTTTTAAAGGTTCTTTTACCAAACATTGATTATACAAAGTAAGTGGTTTAGTTGAGCTGTTTTCATATACACAGTTCATATTTAGACCATATAAACCTCCCTATGAGACTTTCGTACCTTCCCCCTTTTTATTCTTTTATCTCCAGCGCCTCTTTCAGGTTCATAGCTGACACACACGAAAGAAAATATGCAGTGCTTCCTTTTGTACGACTGTTTTTTTCCATTTACCATGGTATTTTCAACCCATTTTCCTGCAAACAACTTTTGTTTTCCTTCCCTTCCACAGGAACCTTCCATTGCCTTCAAGAGTATGAGTGCTTTAAACATAGCTCCACCTCGAAGAAGCAGCTTTAATTTGATTGCTTTTTCCCTACTGGTTCTCTCATTGTTGACAGCAAATACTTTAATACCTCTTTAAAAAGTTAAGTGAACAGTTAGCTACATTAAATGAAAAGATGCCTGGGAAAAGAGAAAAGGATGGAAGGAGTGAGGAAGAGAGGCCTCTTCAGGCTCAGAGGGAAGAGAGGAAGGGTAATGTCAGGAAGGAAAAAGGAGGGCAGGAAAGATGTAAGAAACACAGAATAGAAGGAAGAACAAAGACAAAGACAGAGGAAGGAGAGAGGAAAGGAAGAAGACTTAATGAAGGATGGTAAGAATGCATGACAAAAGAAAGGATGGCAATAAATAAGATCAAAAACTAAGGCTCGGACTATAGGACTATATCGTTGAGTACAGACACTCTTCAGGTGTTAAGAATCTGGCTTCTGTTTGGCTGGCCATTTTGGTAAAGCTTTTCTGTGAGGCTCTCTGCTCACCTAGCTAAGCTGACTTGGTACTTGAATTCAGTTCACTGTGATCTCATCTTTTCTTTTGGGGATATTAACACTTACGTCAGCCATACATGTATCAGCATTTGGATGCCAGCAGTGGAAGCTAATGGCTATGGACTAGATCCAAAGGAGATATTGTCTTCTTAAGTGATTTCCCTCAGATGTTAGCATACTCATATTGAAATGGTGTACTGTGTTTGTGAAGCTTTCCATATAGGAGATGAAGGAATAAACATCATTTTTCTCTCTCCAAGTTTGCCTAACACATTACCAACACTCCCCTGGCCCCCTCTTTGGAGGATGGTTCTTTTATTTTGGACACTGCGTCCCGTGTAGATGAGGCTGGCCTTGAACTTCTGTTGCCTTTTAAAAAATTTTAAAAAGTTATTTTTTCACTCATATAATACATCCTGACCACAGCCTCCCCTCTTCGCACTCCTTCCAGTCCCCTGCCTCAACTTCCCTTCTACCCCAGATCTGTTCTTTCATTTGCCTTCAGAAAAGAGCACATTCCCAAGGGATATAAATTGAACATGGCATAACAAGGTGCGATAAGACTAGGTATACACCCTCCTATCAAGGCTGGAGGAGGTAGCCCAGTGGGAGGAAGAAGGGCCTACAAGTAGGCCAAAAAGCCAGAGATAGCCACACTCTTCATTGTTAAGAGTCCAACAAAAACCCGAGGCTAAACCACCACAGCACGTAGGCAGAAGGCCTACTGCAGACCCATGCAGGCTCTGTACCACTGCAGTTGCTGTGAGCTCTGCTTAGTCGACTCTGTGGGCTGTGTTCTCCTGGTGTCCTTGGCCCCTCTGGCTCCTACAGTCCTTCCTCCCCGTCTTCTGCTGGGTTCCTCAAGCTCCACCTAATGTTTGGATGTGGGTCTCTGTATCTGCTCCCATCAGCTGCTGGAGGAAGCCTCTCTGATGACGATCGGGCTAGGCACTGATCCTAGAATATCATTAGGAGCCATTTCATTGACTTTTTAATTAACTAACTTATGTATTTGGTCAGTAGTACATTCCCTCCTGATTTACTTGCTGTCTCTTGGTTCCTTGTTGTTTTTGTTCATTACTTGGCTTTGTGGATGTATTCGATTTGCTTCTTGTTCATCTCATGTCAGTGGAAGTGAAGTCCCATTGAAACCAGGGCACAAACATGACTGGTTTACTTCAGGGAAAAGCCATCAGCCAAAGGTGGGGGCAAAAAAGGAAGCTATTGGCTGGAAAAATTTGCAAACAAGCTTTTGGTTACTCAAAGGCTTGCTCACACAATGTGGGATTTGAAGGTAAGGGCCTCTCTGGGTGCAGAGAAGGCAGAATGTAATAAACACAGCAGACACTCACTGGCATCAAGCTGATTGGAGTGTGTTAGGGAAACAGGTTAGGAGGGAGCTATGAAAACAGGCTTTGTACTTTGTGCAGTGGAACATTTCAGAGATGCCGATTACAAACACTGGAACTAACAAGTAATGCCCAAAAGCCAGGGTTCTGTTACAGGCATCTATACACACATTTTATTCTTCATTCATAAAGAAATCTTAGCTTGCAAACAGGAAGTACACCAGACTCCTTAGAAATCTAATAATTTCAGCTACGTGGAGGATGGATGTAAACAAGGCCCCTGACGTGAGGGAGGAAAGCATGAGTTACAAAGAAACAGATGACACTTAGCTTATCTGTCTTAAAAAAATGAAAAGAATGAATGAAAATTACTTCTTTTACTTAAAATGCTTAAAATGTAGTGTCTCCTTTTTCTGGGGATTATTTATTTTCTTTCATTTATTGACTTCACTATGAATTTAAGTAGGTTCTTGGTGTGTTCCTTGTTTGTTTGATTTTTTTTTTTTTTAATTTAAATAGGTAGGGGATGAATTTTAGTCTCTAAATACAGAAGGATGTCATTAGAGTGAGGCCTTCCTAGCATCATGCAGGAAGCAAGCAACAAAACTGGCCCTTAAAAAAAAGGTACAATACTCACCTTAAAAGGCTGAGAAGCATCTTCGACAAAGAAGCAAAGGATTATGGGAATGTGTAGATGAGGAGGTGAGGGTAAGAATCAGATGTTGAGAGGTGAATGAGGTTGACCATTTGTGCAGAACATAGGCAGAGGAGAAGGTGGCGTGGGATAGGTGCTTGTTCACAACCTGGGACACCAGGACAATGCCCTTTTAAATACTTGGTTCTTGGTAAACAGTAACAATTGCAGGGGAGCCACTTCAATGGAGACGGAAGAAACGGGAGGAAGGAAGGAAGGTCAGATGTTTATGGGGATATTCCTCTGAGATACACATTGTGTCGTCATGTTACCCTATTCATCAAGCATGCAGATTAAGGAACTATAGCTCAGAGATTATACTAAAGTCGACAGAGCGAATGTCTGTAATTGTTTTGCTGAGTGAACAAAGTCTAAGCTTTGACCTCAACAGGATGCTTTGTGATGGGAGGGCTATCTGAAGGGACAGAGGAAGCACAGCTGAGGAGCCAGCCACAGAGTCTAGATTGCTTCCTGATGGTGCTCAAAAACTCCCTGTCATATTCCAGAGCACAGGGCAAGCACCAGAATCTAAGTTTTATTAAAATTTTCAGTGGAGACATTGCAAAATTATGTCAGATTTTCTAGCTATCATAGTAGGAGATAGAAACAGGCCAGGCAGGGTAGGCTAGGGACCTTGGCAGATCCTTATCTCTGCCTGGAAACTAGACTTGTCCTTCATTCCTGCACTGTCTGGACCCGAAAAGTCCAGAAAGGAGATCTGGACCCGGCTCTTCTGGCTTCTTGTCATCTTTATTCTGTCTTCACACCATGTGGGTAAACATAACTGCCTGGAATCCAGATAGGAGGATGTGCCTGAGACTGGGAGGAGGCCCCATCACTTCGTTGTTGGAAAAGCTGGACTGAGCAGCTCATTCCAGTCTTTGATTCTCAGCCTTGTTGTTTTGTCAGAAGTTCTGTAAAAGCCCCTAGACTAGTAGGTTAATGTAGCATGAATCTTAAAAAGTCTTATTAATAAAAACAAACCTGGAGCCAGGTATTGGGGTGAATGCTGGAAGATCAGAGAAACAGAACAGGCCACAGCTAACTTCACCTCAGCAACGCCTCAGCTGATCCTATTTCCTCAAACTGGAAGCCTCTGAGTCCTCACCTGGAATAAATCTCAGCTGAACTGCTGCTAAAAGCCTAAAAGCTTACCCAGGCTCTAGTTCCTGGTTTTCATGCCTTATATACCTTTCTGCTTCCTGCCATCACTTCCTGGGATTAAAGGCATGAGTCACCATGCCTGGCTGTTTCCAGTGTGGCTTTGAACTCACAGAGATCTAGATGGATCTCTGCTTCCAGAATGCTAGGATTAAAGGTGTGTGTGCCACCATTTTCTGGCCTCTATGTCTATCTAGTGGCTGTTCTGTCCTCTAACCCCAGATAAGTTTATTAGGATGCACAGTATATTGGGGGACACAATATCTCACCATAGGCCAAAGGTCTCCTTTTCCAGGGAACCACTCTCATTCTAGTGAGCTCTTGCCTCTGAGTGTGTCAAGAAACTCATTTCCAGTTCATCCTTCCATTGTTTGTGAATTTCAGTCATCAAGTTAGTAAAAGAGAACAGGGCGGCCACTGACTCAGAAGTATGTGTGACTGTGAGATCCTGCTACCCCACATCCTTAGTTAAAGCCCCTTGATGGTGGAGAAAATCCCTCCATCGAACTCAAGGACACTGCATCTTTCCTGTATCAGTAATACTTCTTCAGAACTTCATATTAAACACAGGCAGAGCATTGTTCTAACTGTGTCTCTGGTGTGATATTCAAAAGAAACGTCTTTGGTTGCAGACTAGGTTCTAGTCTCTTAAGTACAGAAAAGAGAGAAGCTGCCAGAGCAATGTGGAGACATGTGTGACTTTCCCTCCTAGTGCCGGGTACCAGGCCCACGAAGCTGAGCTCCTCTGAGCATGGACCTCTGCCCTTAACAGTGCAAGCAAAATCTGACGCTTTAAGTCAGAATCGGGTCTTCCTCTCAGCTATTCTACAGGCACCATTTTCTTGATCACTACTCTGGGCAAGTAAAGGATAAGAAGGAGAGGGAGATAAAAGCCAATGGAGATCTGCATGTGTGGTACAGCATAGTGATGATTGGAAGGGCAGCTGTGCATTGTATCTGAGTCTAACGTGCAGATCACTTTTCTGCTAGTACTGAGGCAGCCCAAGCTCAGCTTCCCAGGTGCATGCCTGCTGGGTTGCACAGGATGATCAGAGGCACATGAAGCCTTTATTGGTTTTTCTCATTCAAAGACCATGTCCTCAAATTCAAGTGGATATGGATGGGCATAACTTGCCCTATTACTTGCAAAACTAACGTCTACACAAACTATCATTTTATATTCAAGCTTACACATTGTATTGTAACTGAAAGCCAAGTGAACCAAAGCAGACAGCCTATTCAAAGAGCTCATGAGGAAGAACATGCAGAAACACCGATTTCCTGGTGCAGTCTCCTAAAGGAATTTAAAAACATATCAGTGCTTAGGCTTCAACCCGAGCACTACTGACTTAATTGATCTAAAGTGCAACTTTGTTGTTTTTCCTTTAAAAGATTTATTTTACATTCAAAAGCAGGCCTAAGAGAAGGTACAGTGATTTAGCCTACATACTTGTTCAAGGTCTTTAATCTTTAACATGTACTTCCAGAGGGGAACACGTGTGAGAACTAACGAACATCCACACATCTCCTGGAATCTACATTAGCGTTCAGTCTTGGTCGTATGTGTTCCTTGTATAACACACAAATTCAACATTCAATTTCCTGCAGATGATCACTGCTCTAACCATCAGTGCTCTCTTGCTTCTGACATACTCTATTGTTTAAGGCCAAGGTTTCATTGGTGTTAAAGAAAGCAAACTAAAAAAAAGTATGTTCTAACTTTCCTTTGTATTCAGCAGATATTCTAGGTCAGCATTTAGGATAAGGTGAGTGAAGAGCTTACCCTTAGGAACGAGGTTTTTCCTTAAGTGTTAATGTTTATCAAGATAAATAATACAGTAGTGATGCATTTCAAAAATCAGAATTTATAATACATAAAACTTTCATTCATATAAATAAAATTAGGTTGTGTTAAGAAACTATCTATTTGATCTAGTAAATTGATGCCATTATGCTTGTTCAGTATAATATAATGTAGTTTCAGTGGTGTTAATCATTCATACAACAGACTTATAATTTGTATGTGTGGAGTTTGAACTATGACCTTAGTCCACAAAGGCAAGGAGATGTGTGCCTGAGAAGTAGGATACAGAAGCAAGGATGTGCAAGGAGTGCTAGACATGGGAAAACAGGGGAGCCTCATAGGAAAAGTAGCCAGGACACAGCTACATAGAAACAGGAGTGACTCAATTGCTTGAAATGCAGAAGCACTGGTTTCCACCCATTATTTTCCTCTTTTGAAAGCTAACACACTTGGACTTGGGTATTTCAAGGTAAGAAGAAATATTCATAGAAATTAAATATGAAGAAAAAGCAGAGACAGAGGAGGACTGAAGAAAAGAAGGAGAAAAGGGAGGAAGAAATGAAGGAAGTGGAGACAGGAGAGAATGAGAAATAATTGGGGAGAGAGAGAGAGAGAGAGAGAGAGAGAGAGAGAGAGAACAATAAAGAAGAACAATAAGTAAAGGGAGGAATATAATTAAGACTGTGGACTTTTCAAGAGTAAAGAAATCCAGATCTCCTTTCATTTTGACTAGTAGTGTGTGTTTTCACACTCATGTGTAAGAATGTGTATAAATGGGTAGTTGTAGCAGTGTTGGAATCTTTGTGAAAAGTATGACTTTTGTTATAACAGACTGTTGAAAGGCGCCTATGCTGAAGATTGACTTGGCACAGGATGAGATTTAGGCATGTTAGGAAGTTCAGGAAAGAGGAATTCTTGTGGCAGAATTTTAAGCATGGTTAGGTACAACTGTTGGTAGAAGGTAAATGTTATGAGCATACTTTACTTGCTGCATTCAACTCAGCCACTCTGGGATGAAGAATTGAGCTGGGAATACCCTTCAAAGTGTGGAATCCTGCCCTGTTTCTCACTGCTATGGTGTTTGGAAGTTTGGAAGTGTGACCTAGTAAAATTAGGCAAAGAATTTCGTTAAGTATGGAGAAAAACATGCTTCCTCCAGTTAGCTCTGAACTGACAAAAGGAATTACTCCCTTGCCCTCGGGATTGCACACACAGTGAATCAGAACAAAGGTAATGTGTTTTTAGGGATGGCCCTCCATCCTGACGTACCTGCCACTGTGAATCAGATCTTGAGTTTAGCTAATATTGACTATGATGATGGAGAATCATTTCCCTGGGACAAAAACAAAGTGCATCAAAGCGCAGTCATTTTTCAAATTGCACGCTGTCTTCTAGAGATGTAGGGTCTTTGGAACTGACTTGAAAGCTGTGGTATTAAATCTTTTAGGAGGTGGAAGGTAATGGCTTTAGACAGCAGAAATAAACGAGAGCCCCAGGAATCCTTTTGGTTTGGCAGAATGGACTCCAGCAGCAAGCATACTGAATATATCTGAAAATAAATAACTTCATGAAAATGTAAGCAGAATTCCACAGTCCGTCCTCCACTGAGTTTGCATGTTTCTAGCTGCAATGCTGTGTTGCATGCATGCTCATGCTCATGCTCTCTGTCTCTGGACTCCTTTATTCAGTCCCTCTCTTATTTCTCCCTCTCTCTTTCCTGGCTCTTCTTCCCTCTTCTACACATCTTTTCTCATCCTTAACATGTAACCTGTTGTTTATTGTAGAGATTTTTCTGGAGCTGGCAACACACACACACACACACACACACACACATACACACACACACACACACACACACACACACACACACACAACACAAACATTATACTTAGCTCATTAACAAACTCTAGAGACCTGGATTTGGATGTAACACTAATTTTATAATACAATTGGGCCAGAAAAGTTTCCACAGGTTTCTTGCAATTGGTTGCAAAAATCAGACTAATAGTGATTTACAGCAATTGCCTGTCATATATTTATACCATAGTCACCTGCATAATCCATCAATTGCCCCAATAATGCCCACCTGATGCTAATGTTCTAAGACTGAAGGGTTGGCTCCCAGCTTAGGTTGCTCCAAAAGAGAAAGGACGCATAGCCATGGTGGCTGACATCTAAGTAGAAGGTGAAGGGTACTGTTCTGGGAAAGTTTATTAAACTGGCAAAGCAGGAAGGAAAATTTTATCAAGGGTGAATTCCTCACTTCCATTCCATGGACACTAAATGAATCCTTACTTGCCATTTCATGCATCACAACTTCCTCAGTTCCTCTCCACTAGACTCCAGTAGCATTTCTTCCACCACAGTGGTAACTCTAAATATCTCCAAAAATAGATGAGTATTTACCAAGGTGCAAAATTTCCCTGATTAAGGTGAACTGTGCAAGATGCTGTGACATGAATATGGCTATGTTCCTTAGGATGCATTGGGATGAAAGACGAGCAGAGTGTATCTAGAAAAGAGGGTTCTGGCCAAGAATTCCAGACACATTTCCTATTTGATACAGTAAAGAATAGTTGCAGGCACAACAAGGATGGAGCATTCAATCAAGGGGAGGGAAAAAGAAGTAGATGTCAGAGAGGATGGTGGGATCTGACCCTGTGGGACCCTGGAGACCTGGGGAAGATACTTTTTTTCCCCAAGTGTAAGTAGAACAGAAAGATGTTAGAGAATTTTCAGGAAAGAAGTAAAAGGATTTGATTGAGATGATTTTCTGGGAACAATCTTGCTGTTGTTGGAACCAGGAAGTCCTGCCAGTAGGCTTTTGGGGCTGTTGCAGGTGGAATGGTTAGGGGTACTTTAGACTCAACTGGCAGCAGAGAAGGAACAAGACTGGTTGTAACACAAGCTTGAATGAATAGACATCTATTGCGTGTTTTCAGCCTACTATGTGTGTTGGACACTCACAGCAGGGGACTTCTTGAGGACTCTGCCTGGAAAGGCTCTTGTGTCTTTCCTATCTTTTTCCTGACCCTTCCTTACAGCAAGCTTTGAGTTCCCATCTTACAATTGCCTAACAAACATACAATGACTATCCAGGAGCAAGATAATATTGTTGCATAGTTGGAGGACAGTAAAGAGCACAAGAGTAAAGAAGGAATCTAATAAACAATATCTAGGAGATATATTTGGAAGATAAATGTGTTAATATCTCTTGATATTTCAGTTATTTTTTTTAACCTCATAGCTACTTCAGTCACTATAAATTCAGTCTATTTGTAACTAATAAACACACTTTTATCTCTAATGTTTAGTGATTTAGCATTTTAGAATAATTTATTTTATGTTTATGAATGTTTTGCCTGAGCACATTTGTATAAGAAGCCATAAGAGGGCACTGGCTCTTCTGTGACTGGAATTGTGAGTGGTTTTGACTTACAGTATGGGTGCTGGGAACCACACACAGGTCCCCTGCAAGAGAAACAAGTGGCCTTAATAACTCAACCATCTATCCAGCCACAGGTTTAGATATTTGTAATCATAATCCAAGCAGCAATAAAAGGACTGTAATTCTAATTAAAGTCAAATTCTGTTAAAAGATGAAGTCAGATGAAAAGGCACTTTTGACATGTAGAAGAAACAGAAGTCTATATTATAGTCTATAAATGCAAGTGATAGTGGTCTTGAGTCTGCTTGTTTTCCCCCAACCCTGAGAACCTCTCCAGATAGCTGATCATGTTGGGGTTTCATTCATTTTATTTACATAACTAACACTGAAAGGAACTAATAAAGGCAGGTCTCTTTGCTATATTCTTTTATCTACTAAACAAAAGCCCCATCCAGTTAGTTACATTGGTTCTAGGGCCTTACATTGAAACCAGCATCCTAAGATGTAGAATCCGTGGGTCCGTGCCATGGTCCATAATTAATAATTCATATGTGTGGAAAATATTCATTTTAACTGCACAGATAAAGCAGGAAATACCCAGAAGTACATGATGGGATTTAAGCATTACAGATAATTTGGTGTCCCAAACATCTGTAGTTGCATTGCTAGTCATTTCTTTTTTTTCATTGTAATAGCAAAGCAGCACTTCAGACCATTTTTATGTTTTTGACCTCGTCTGACCCAGCTCATTGTGGGTCACATAGTAGACTGGAAGGTTAAGCACTGAAGATTTTTTTTAAATGCCTAGCACCAATTGATTGTTTTCCGAGTCAAATTCTTTCTTCTCGTTCCTGAAACAGTCGTCCCCTGTGATGCATGTGGCTCATAAGTCCATCCTTATAACTGGCATGGTCTTCTGTAGTTTCCTTCTATTTCACTGGAACATCGTGACCGCTCTCAACCTACCCAGGGAGCCGACACAGTAGATACTGTAAGGACATCACTAGTGTCAAACAGCCAGCTGTTCATACTAGAGTTTCTCTCTCAGACTCACAGTTAGGAGCCTCTGCAGTCAAAGATGCTGGCAACAACTAATGACTACCTTAGGAGTGCTCAGTAGCACGTGTCACTTGCGCTATAGTTGTCATATTGCTGTGGTCATTCTCAATACTGGGGTCTTGAGACCACCTTACCAGGTCATAGAAATAAAGCATACTAGGAAGTGTTTGCTACAGGGCCTCAGCCAATAAAATGCTCAAGAAATTTCAGCCATATTAGAATGGACAAGTTTTACGTCACCTGTAAAATCAATGAGCTCTTTATATTATTTTTAAATATAATTTCTTAAAAGAAATTACTAAGGAAAAAAATTTAAGAATCTTAATATTTTGTCCATTTGGTGGAATGACAGTATTGAGTTCTCTCTTGATGAATTAATGATAACCTATAGGTCAAACTTTTTCCATTTAGTAGAATAATAATATTGAGTTCTCCCTTAATGACTTACTGATAATCTATAGATCAGAGCATTCCTCAATGCTCTTCAGAGAAGTTTCTCTTTGCAGTAGATGCAATTAACACAGAGATGATAAAAGTTCAGAGAATAAAAGACTGTGGAGCACTCAGCTCCAAATAGAGCATTCCTATGACACACCTTCTCCCAAAAGGCTCAGGAATCTTCAGAAAAGAGGGGAAAGAAATATTGTAACAGCCCAGGGTGGTTGATAACTTCAAGGAAACTGTTTTTTTTGAGCTACAACAGATAACGTGTGCATGTGAACTCACACTCATGACTGGATGTACAGGACCTACACAGGCTCCAGCCTGACAAAGTCTCAGCATGAAGCAGGCAAGGTGGACATGCAGCCTTCCTTCTAGCTGGGGAGCTATTAGCACTTGATAGCTGCCAGGAACAGAGGAATACTTTTATTTATTTATTTTTTAATGATGTAACGCCCTGTAGTTTGACCACATACCAGGGCATATCTTACTTCTAAGACTAGGTGGGCAACACAAACTGGACTCAATGGGGGCAGGGGAAAAGAAGAAGTCTCAAAATCCAGTGAAGGAAATGGGGAAGGGGCCAAGAAGGTGGTAATGGGAAGAGTCCAGGGAGAGGGGATTATGAAATCCTCAAAGAATGAAACATTGTGAGAAATTTGAAGTATCATAGTTCTAAAATATTGCTTGATATCAGAGGGAAATCCAGTGTTTTTAATCTTCACTAAGCATCAATGGTCATAGTTTAAAAAGAATCAATGTGCACTAACAGTTAATTCATAATCTTACTATCAAATATGTAGAGCTTCTAGTAAATTTCTCTTAAGAATCTAGGCTTACTTAAAACTCTTAACTCCTTAAGGTCATACCTGTAGTAAGTTTATGTATAACCATAATCCAGCTATGATGCTTACCACCACATTTTAATATTGAGCAGACTTTAGGAGTTGATACACTGACCAGAAATAACATGCCAGAGATGCACTCTTTCAGCTGAGAAAAAAAAAATCCTATTTGTGCTCAAGTAGATGATGAATCAGATAAATAACAGAGACCTGTTTTTATGCTACAAGTGTTATGAGATATTTAAAGACAAAGGGCTAATACTCTCCAACTCTAAGTCATATTATATGCAGTACGTGCTTTGACCTAGTTTACCATTTCTATTTATTATGCCCACCAAAACAGCATTTAGATTTACAGTTTAATTTCAAACAGGAAAATACTTCACAAAATAGGATAGTATTCCTCAATGAAAAGTTATTACAGTATAGGTCCAAACAGCTCAGTTCAAGTATTTCCCTGCAAAGCGGAGTTGGTATGGACTGAAGACTGAGATAACACAATGCTCTGAACAGCTGAATCCAATCTGAAGTTTGTCAAAGCTAAAGAGACATTTTAATCAAGACCTGTCTCACTTTTCTAGGATTTTTGGTCATACAACTGCATCACATGGCTTCATGTCCAGAAAGTAAAGTTATGTAAAGACTCATTATTCTTTTTTTATCAGGAAAATATGTCTTAAGACTTTAAAAGTCTGAGCTATACCTACTCAAGTTTATTATTTGGCTTTTCTAATAGACACAAACATAAAAGTTAAGTATTGGTATCACTGCTTATGCCATATGGGATGTATTTATGTCATTGACTTAGTTACTTGTAATGTCTACTCCAAAATCTATGTATGCTTCTCACCATTCAATCAATAGACCACTACTAAAAAGTAAGTGGTCTTTATTAGCTCTTGATTATAATAAGAACCAGCAATGTCTGTGCCACATCTGAATGTGCACTGCATAACTGTCATGAAAAGATAATACATTTCTCAATCAGAAGTCTAACCTTACAATACTACTCATTGGTTATAACCCCTATTCTAAATGTACTCTTTGTATAGAGGTACCAGTACTTGCAATGCAAAGCTTAGAAGAGGTTGAGACCTAGGCACTAAGTGTTGACTATGGCATGACATATTACAAAGTTTAAAAAGAAAACACACACACACACACACACACATATATTTCAGGGGACTGTTGACAGCTTAGGAATTCAGAAATACCAAGACCAAACTCTCATCTGTCTCTCTTCAAGTTTTGATGACATCATAAGTGCCCTCACATATATCTTTGATTAGAATGACCATTAAATACGCTGACTTCTCAAACTCCGAGGAGTAAATTGTGCCTGGCCTTGACAAAAAGATTAGAGATCTTTCTTGTAAATTGTAGAATCATATTGAAACTAAAAACTAAGTCAGAGATACTATATTTGACAGTTAACCTCTAAAGATGTTAGCACCTCTGTTACAATAACAGTTTTACACTGGACAAGGCAAAGGGAAATGGAGTGAAAACAGTCTGTTCTGAGGACAGGTCTCCTTGGAGTTAGACTCTTGTATCACTGGGGGTGTTGCTTTACAGGATGATGGATCAGATGGAGCAGTATTATATTTTCTATTAATCTATGTAGTCTACATATGCTGGTTAGTAAAACCATAAGGTTAGGACCAGAGAGCAAACATATTGAAAAGGTGCTGATATATTAACAGATTATGACTTTGTGTACTAATATGTATGTCAAAGTTTAATTCTCTCAACATAAATAAATGCCATATTATATCCCCCATAAGACTTGCACTAGAATTATATTCCACATGAAGAATTTATTAGGTGGATTTTTTTTGATGATTTGAACACTTCTATTCCTCTGCATAATGAATAATGAATGCATGGACCCATATTACAATATATCCCCACAGTTTGATAGAATGGGATTTATAGCTTGATTATAGACTGATGTGCTTTGTGGTAATATGATTCAAGAAGCCATGTCTATAGTTCATGTTAATAAGGAATTATTAGCACATTTTAGCTGACTATTCAGACTGATCTACCTGTTTGATTTTCTAGAACTATAAATTGTTGGTCAATGAGAAAAATAATGTAGAAGCCATACAAGTTCCTTTTCTGTGTTTTTCAACCATGAAATTCTTTAAATATGGTTTTGCATCTGTCTTGAATGATCTGTTTTGTTCTTACAGTTCTTTTTTTTATTTTGTAGCCATGAAAAACTAAAAAAAATGTAATGCATTTATATGGCCCCGTATTTCACTGTAAAGAGACGACTGATATTTATACATTATGACAGTGCTGTTTTACAGAGTTGTCAACTGTGAGTAGAATTAAGTAGAGAATATTATATTTAACATATGTCTAACAATGAGCTGTAGTCATAGGGAACACCTTGGACTTCCAAACCTGTCTATAGCTCCCACTTTTTACACTGACCTTGTTAACTTGCTAACAAAGAGGCTATCAATGGAGGAATATGAGAGGCAGGGATTGACCCAGTGAGTAGCAAAGTGGGTCCAACAGTGCTTGACCTTATTGCTACACCTGGAATGTGCAATCACAGTCACAGATGAGCTTCTGTTACCAGAGCTGTGCCTGCCAGTTCCAGGTCCTATCACTCTGAACAATTTGATAGTAGTAGAAGGTCACATTCTTCACTGTCCATCTGTACCCATAGACAAAGTTGTGACTCATACTATCAACATCGCACAAATCCATTTTAAGATCATCTAAAGACTCTCTAGAGACAGGAGATACTAATTTAGAGTATTTGGGGAGCTCTTTCTAAAGCTGTAAGACTTTGTGTTTATCATTCCTAAATTCACTTAGAAGTTGTGTGTACATGACTTTCGTATACTGCATTAGTAACTCCTTGTACACCTTTATCAGTGACGTGAATGAAACTGATTCAACTTTTTTCTCCCCAAACAGGGTTCTGTCATGTATCCCAGACTGGCCTTGAACTCATGATCCTCTTACTCCAGCCTCCTAAGTGTTGGTTTTGAGGCTTGTACCACTATGACTGTTTTTAAATAAATCCTCCATTGTGGCTTAGATTCTGTGGGGAGCTTATCAGCCGTATATGTTCTCTGGTTAAAAACTTGCAACTTGCTTGATTAATTATATGTTTTTAAACTTGTGACCTGAAAAAAGCCAATGTTAATGGGATTTGAATGACCTATTACTATAGTAATGAATAAGGAGCACTACTAGCCATAGAAGATTAAATTTAAGGAAGTGGCAGATTAAAAACACATGAGGAATATGCACACATACACTTGCTTCACACAGAAAGCTTTCTGCA
Organism: Onychomys torridus; assembly: GCF_903995425.1. Classification (NCBI taxonomy): domain Eukaryota; kingdom Metazoa; phylum Chordata; class Mammalia; order Rodentia; family Cricetidae; genus Onychomys; species Onychomys torridus. The sequence continues at coordinate 63,044,760 of NC_050454.1, forward strand.
AAAAAATCAATACAAAAGCCACCAGTGCTGTATATTATATAAACTCACAAAGTGCACTTTATACACAAACAAGAAGCATAAATTAAAAAAATAGGACAATAGCAAAACATTTTAAATATAGAAGAATTTGCACATAATTTTTGTTAAATAAGAATAAATAATTTCATCACAGAAATTCACATAGCAGTTGCAAAAACAATAAATTACTTATTTTTCAGTGCTGCAACTTTTTTTGTTCATTGGTGATTCATCCCTCAATTCTTAGTTTAAAACTGTTTCCACAGGAAGGCAATGGATGTTGAATCTGTTGAGTACATTATAACAACGCTCGGCTCATATGTGTCTCAACAACAAGGAGGCCTAACGTGGCCTTTTCTGTTGTAAAAGGACCAGATACTCTTTCACTCTGGGCTCTCTTGCACTTAATGAAACTTATTCTGGAGTGATTTTTATGCAAGTGAGGTTGGGAGTTTTGTAACCTGAGCATTGTCTTCTCCCTATATTTATTCATCATCCTAAATCTAAGGTCTTTAAACAATTCAAGATATACGGTGGGAAGGTGGAAGACACGGCACATAGTCAAACTGCACTGAACATGGGTTTCCCCCATAACCCATCACCCTCTCCCTCTCTGACAACCCCCCTTTTTGAATCTCAGCTTGCTGTGTCTCTTTCCTTAGGAGTTTTATGTACATTTCCCTGTCAATGTAGGATTCTCTCTTTAAAATGGAGAGAGAATTCCTTCAGACATAGAATAGTGGTTTGATTGTTTTATCCTTGCTGGAACTATTCCAATGTGACGAGTAAAACTTCATTATTGTAGGGAAAAGCAAACCACTGAAAAATCTTATTAAAATCTATGAAGGTCATATGGGGAAGCAGAGTAGGTGACAATTACGTTTACATTTTATTTATTTTCTTTTAAAAATAACCACAAAAAATAAAAATATGAATTTTGTCACATTTGAACTATTATTTGGTTTATATTATTTTCAAAACTGGAAAAAGTTACATTAAACTCTCTATTTATTCTTTATTTGTACAGTTAAATAATCAATGTGATCTTTAATCTTTTGTTTTCTGATGAGTTTGACTGGATTCATTCCCTGCTCTATATTTGGAGACCTCCAATCAATATTGGCCATTAGTTTGATATATGTTGAATTTCTTTATTTAAAGAGACCAGGCTGTGAGATTTTTAAAGGATGATGATTGGTTGGGAAGAGTATTGATCTATTTCACAAAATAATTTCTTTAAAAAAAAGACAGTAAAATTTCTTTCTTTTCTTTCTGGTCTGCTGAAATAAAGGTGATATAGAGTCACCAATTACATAATTATTTATATTAAAATATCCTATAATAAAATAAACTCTCATACATTTAGTGGAATTCCAGCCAGGATTTCCTAAAATCCTTACATGCACATCTTTAACAGTAGGCACATTTGGTACGATCATTATAAAATTTACATAAAACAATTTGCTTTGCAGTATTTCACAATGGAAAAAAATCTCAATGGAATAAAACATGTTATATTATTTGAGTTATCCAAGGGAGGTTGTGCAGTGTATAGTCTAAAGGAGATTTTTCTGTTTATGATTATTAAATATTTTCAATATGCAACATTCCTGCACAGGCAAAAGACTTTCTGAAAACCCTTAACTTTCATTATTTATACATTCACTAGTATAGTCAAACACTTTGCAGTTGGAAAAATTCTCTAATACAGTAGGTACATGCTTTTTTTTTTAAGTTATGAGATGATTGCCTATGGTGTGGAAACAGTCTTATGAATGCTAATGAGTTTGATTTATTGAATAAATTGAATTAAAACTGATTGCTCCTTCTAGATGAGACTGAACATGAAGGGATTTTAATTTTACTGTTAGACCTAGTCAATATAGAATGTAAGTCTTTTCCAACTCTCGGGAACAACAAACAAGCAAACACAAACACATTTTAAAGGCTGGCTGAGAAGAGGTATACTGGTACTGAAGGTGCTGGATGTGACAGATAACTCGATGCTGTGTGTTCTTTATGTTTACTACACATTGTGAAATATTAGCTGGGAGCCACAGAAAGTAAGCTGTTGTGAAAATATAAATTGAAAACACAGTGACATATTTTTTTCTTTTAAATTCAAATACAAGCAAACTAATGTTTAAGACCCTTGGATATTGATCACATATACACAGGAAAACACAATTTCTATACCACAATGCTACAATAATTTGGCTAGCTGCCTGAAAAAATACAGACAGTCAAAGAATAGAGTACATGGACCTGAGGATGTGTTTAAATGACCAGATACACACAGATCCTTTCCCCTTTTAGAGTTTCTCAGAAGATGCTTGCTGTCAAAATGTTTTTTGATTAAAAAATTATCTCCTGCAGTCAGACAATACACAAAATCTTGTTTAACAGCAGCAAGTTCTTAATTTCCAGTAAATCTTCCACAGCTCTTTCTGGAAGCTAGTAGTTGAAATAGCTGCAGACCTACTTTGGTCAAATACTTTCTTATTGAAATACACATATAGATATATCAATAGGACCAAGGATATAAAGTGACATTCCAAGGGTGGATGCACGTACAAACAGTAAAAATAAGTTGTGTGTCATGGCTGAACATGATCACGATGCCTTTGAAGACATTCTATAAGAGGTAGGTGACAAAACTATTCTGCCATTTTCAACTGTCCTCGACTCTACATTCATCATTGCATGTCTCCTTTTGTGTAGGCCCAAGGATGTTCCATAACTCCCACGCTTTCTGTATTCCAAGGGCACCATCATGACGTGAAGTTGTGTACATGTTTTGGTCGCAGAGAGCAGAGTCTGCCATAATTTGACTCCTAGTGGCCACGACACTGACACACCACTTTCTGCGCCTTGGTTAGGTCTTGTCTTCAACACAATGATATCTACGATGATCCTCCAGTTATCTTTGTGCATGAGAAGAAACCACAGGCTAACATTTCTTCAGCAAACACTGCTTAAATGCAGAAGGCCTCTGAGAGAGAAGACATCCCTTTGCTAATTTCCGGTTTCCATCTTGGCATTGCACCGTCCTGGTGTGCCAGCCTGTGTCACAGGTTCTAGAACAGGACAGCCATGGGCCTGTCACCCACTGCAGCTGTGGAGCGTGTGGTCCTACTTTGTTGCTACCATGGCTAATGACCGAGTTTCCTTTTTGAGTGGACTTCTTGGGAACAAAAAAGCTGTAACGGACATCCAATGCTTTCGTTGGGTCTGTTGCAAGAATCTGTACAATCAGAATTTCTTTTGTGGCTGAATAGCCCATCCCATGCAAAAAGTCATCTCTGTGGCTCCACCCACTGTAGTTCATGACTGTGCCATTGATGTCAATGATAGTCTCTGAAGTGGAGATCATGTACTTGCCATTGATAAGGTACTCACCATTCTTTTTCTTTAGGGCTAAATAGGCAGTGAACCTAGTCTGATCTTTGGCTTTGAATTGTCGGACTTTTATGTGAGTTGCTCCTTCAGGGATCCTCACAACGTCTGTGTAACCCTTACTGTAGGCAAGAATGTCCACATGGAAGGTGAAGAAAAGAAAGGGACAATGAGATAGAATTAGTATATGCCTAGTCATGGATAAACAAATAGAAATTTTCTAAAGGTTTTTTTCCCCATCTTAACATAAACTTTTAGTGTATTTCAGCACTTAAGTTTAAATTGGCTTTAAGGTGTTTTGTTTGTTTGTTTGTTTGTTTGTTTGTTTTTTGGATAGGACAAAATAAAAAGTTGCATTACAATAGTACACTATGTCTGTTTTTACTGAGAAATTCAAAATTAGGGTGATGCTAGCAACCCACACTTATTTTAAATGGATTAAGAGATTTATACAACCATTGCATCTTTATCAATTTGTACCATAATGACAAAGATATTTTACATTTTTCTAGGCACAAGGTAAATGTGACTATAAATAGACAAATCTGCCCTCAGTTAATCCCATAGAAATATTTAATGTGTCTGACATTGGACTCATCAGCAGATATTAGTAAGCCCTATTACTGTACCCCAGGCCAGGTAAACCTTTGTCTCCCAAGGTGGGCTACAGGGTCAGTTGTCAGAGGTCTTCAAGTTGCTCCAATTTTCAGGCTTGTTTAAGAACACAGGTTTAGTTATTGGCTGAATCGAGGCTCTGCCTCTGGAAGCCATATTAGATTTTATGGGGCAAACAGCTAAGTGTAAGGAAAAAAAATGGTCACTCGATCATGAGTACTTACTATTATTTTAAGAAAAAAATTGAGGTGCACCCCGGAACTCCCATCTGGACCAGAGCTTCCATCTGGACCAGAGAGATGCTCCCTGAATCTGTCAACTCTCTCTGGACCAAGTACACTGATAAGACCAAGAACAAACACAAGAGGAGATGGGAAGACGTCAAGGCAGAAGTACATACAACAGAAAAAAGAGCAACACAGCATCACCAGAACCAAGCCCTTCTCCAACTACTAGACCTGAACATCACAGAATGGAAGAAGAAGAAGAAAACAACCTTATAAGTAACATCATGAAGACGCTAGAGCCTTATATAAAAGAAATAAAAAATAAAGTAGAGGAACAGACAAACAAAAATTGGGAAGAACGCTATAAAAAACTAGAGGAAAGAACAATTAAAGCAGAAGAAAACAATAAATCCTTGAATGAAACTCATGAAAAAGCAAGGGAGACAATCCAAGACCTGAAGAGGGAAATAGAAAAAATGAAGAAGACACTACCAGAAGGAATGTTGGAAATAGAAAATCTGAGTAAACAAACAGGAACTTCAGATACAAGTATAACCAACAGAATGCAAGAGATGGAAGAGAGGATCTCTGGTGTTGAAGATATGGTAGAAGAAATAGATTCATCAGACAAAGAAAACACTAAAACCAACAAAGTCATGACCCAAAATGTCCAAGAAATTTGGAACACCATGAAAAGACCAAACCTACGAATAATAGGGATAGAGGAAGGAAAAGAATACCAACTCAAAGGCACAGAAAATATATTTAATAAGATCATAGAAGAAAATTTTCCCAACTTAAAGAAGGAAATGCCTATGAAGATACAAGAAGCCTATAAAACACCAAACAGACTAGACCCCCCAAAAAAGTCCCCTTGCCACATAATAATTAAACAACTAAACGTACAGAATAAAGAAAGAATATTAAGGGCAGCAAAGGAAAAAGGCCAAGTGACTTATAAAGGCAAACCCATCAGAATAACACCCGATTTCTCGATGGAGACTTTGAAAGCCAGAAGGACCTGGACAGATATAATGCAGACACTAAGAGACCATTAATGCCAGCCTAGACTAGTATACCCAGCAAAACTTTCAATCATCATAGATGGAGTGAACAAGACCTTCCAAGACAAAACCAGATCAAAACAATACTTATCCACAAACCCAGCCCTACAGAAAACACTAGAAGGAAAATTCCAACCTAAGGAAGGCAGATACACCCATGAAAACACAGGCAATAGATAACCCCAAAGAAGAGAAGTACACACACACTACCACCAAAAAATAAAAATAACAACAGGAATGAACAATCACTGGTCATTAATATCCCTTAATATCAATGGACTTAATTCACCTATAAAAAGACACAGACTAACAGAATGGATACGAAAACAGGACCCATCTTTCTGCTGCATACAAGAAACACACCACAAATTCAAAGACAGACACCTCCTAAGAATAAAAGGCTGGGAAAAGACTTTCCAATCAAATGGTCTTAAGAAGCAAGCTGGTGTATCCATCCTAATATCCAACAAAATAGACTTCAAACTAAAATCAATCAAAAGAGATGATGAAGGACATTACATACTCATTGCAGGAAAGATCCACCAAGATAAAGTTTCAATTCTGAACATTTATGCCCCAAACACAAGGGCACCCACATAAGTAAAAGAAACATTAGTAAAGCTTAAATCACATATAAAACCCCACACATTAATAGTGGGAGACTTCAACACCCCACTTTCACCTCTGGACAGATCGGCCAAATAGAAACTTAACAGAGACATAATGGACTTTGATGTTATGGCTCACATGGACTTAATCGATATCTACAGAACATTCCACCCAAACAAAAAAGAATATACCTTCTTCTCAGCACCCAGTGGAACCTTCTCTAAAATCGACCACATACTTGGCCACAAAGTAAATCTCAACAGATACAAAACAATTGGAATAACCTCCTGTGTTCTATCAGACCACCATGGTTTAAAGTTAGATTTCAACAACAGAAAAAACTACAGAAATCCTACAATCTCATGGAAAATGAATAATGCTCAACTGAATCACCAATGGGTTAAGGAAGAAATAAAGAAAGAAATTAAAGACTTCGTAGAGATCAATGAAAATGAATACACCACATACCCAAACTTATAAGATACTATGAAAGCAGTGCTAAGAGGAAAATTCATAGCATTGAATGCCCACATAAAGAAGCTGGAGAAATCTCATGCTAGTGACTTGACAGCACACCTGAAAGCCCTTGAACAGGAAGAAGCAATGTCTCCCAGGAGGAACAGACACCAGGAAATTATCAAATTGAGAACTGAAATCAATAAAATAGAAATAAAGAGAACAATACAAAGGATTAATGAAACAAAGAGTTGGTACTTTGAGAAGATCAACAAGATAGACAAGCACTTATCCAAACTAACCTAGAGACACAGAGAGAGCATCCAAATTAACAAAATCAGAAATGAAAAGGGGGACATAACAACAGACAATGAGGAAATCCAGAGAATCATTAGGTCATAGTTCAAAAACCTCTACTCCACAAAACTGGAAAATCTAAAAGAAATGGATAATTTTCTGGATAGGTACCACATACCTAACTTAAATCAAGACCAGATAAACCATTTAAATAGTCCAATAACCCCTAAGGAAATAGAATCAGTCATTAAAAGTCTCCCAACCAAAAAAAGCCCTGGACTTGATGGTTTCACTGCAGAATTCTACCAGATCTTCAAAGAAGATTTAATACCAATACTCTTTATATTGTTCCACACAATAGAAGCAGAAGGAATATTACCAAACTCCTTCTATGAGGCTACACTTACCCTGATTCCTAAACCAAACAAAGATGCAACAAAGAAAGAGAACTACAGACCGATCTCCCTCATGAACATTGATGCAAAAATACTCAATAAAATTCTGGCAAACAGACTTCAAGAACACATCAAAACAATTGTCACCATGATCAAGTAGGCTTCATCCCAGGGATGCAAGGGTGGTTCAACATACGAAAGTCCATCAATGTAATACACCATATAAACAAACTCAAAGAAAAAAACCACATGATCATCTCACTAGATGCAGAAAAGGCATTTGACAAAATCCAACACCCCTTCATGATAAAGGTCTTGGATCGATCAGGAATACAGGGAACATACCTAAACAAAATAAAGGCAATCTATAGCAAGCCAACAGCCAAAATCAAATTAAATGGAGAGAAACTCAAAGCAATACCACTAAAATCAGGAACAAGGCAAGGCTGTCCCCTCTCCCCATACTTATTCAATATAGTACTTGAAGTTCTAGCCAGAGCTATAGGAAAACATAAAGAGATTAAGGGGATACAAATTGGAAAGGAAGAAATCAAACTCTCCCTATTTTCAGATGACATGTTAGTATACATGAGTGACTCCAAAAATTCAACCAGGGGACTGATACAGCTAATAAAAACCTTCAGCAACATTGCAGGATACAAGATCAACTCAAAAAAAATCAGTAGCCCTTCTATATACAGTAAACAAACAGGCTGAGAAGGAAATCAGAGATACATCACCCTTTACAATAGCCACAAATGATATAAAATACCTTGGAGTTATGCTAACTAAGCATGTGAAGGACCTATATGACAAGAACTTTAAGTCCCTGAAAAAAGGAATTGAAGAAGATGTCAGAAAATGGAAAGATCTCCCATGCTCATGGATAGGCAGGATTAACATAGTAAAAATGTTGATCTTACCAAAAGCAATCTACAGATTCAACGCAATTCCCATCAAATTACCAACACAATTCTTCACAGATCTGGAAAGAATAATACTCAACTTCATATGGAAAAAGAAAAAACCCAGGATAGCCAAAAGAATCCAGTACAATAAAACAACATCTGGAGGCATCACAATCCCCGACCTCAAGCTCTGCTATAGAGCTACTGTAATAAAAACAGCTTGGTACTGGCATAAAAACCAACATGTGGACCAATGGAATCGAATTGAAGACCCTGACATTAACCCGCACACCTATGAACATATAATTTTTGACAAAGAAGCCAAAAATGTACAATGGAAAAAAGAAAGCATCTTCAACAAATGGTGCTGGCATAACTAGATGTCAATGTGTAGAAGGCTGCAAATAGATCATTATCTGTCACCATGCAAAAATCTTAAATCCAAGGGCATCAAAGACCTCAACATAAACTAGCTACTCTGAACCTGATAGTAGAGAAAGTAGGAAGTACTCTTGAACGCAATGGCACCAGGTATCACTTTCTAAATATAACACCAGTAGCACAGACACTGAGAGAAACAATCAATCAATGGGACCTGTTGAAACTGAAAAGCTTTTGTAGAGCAAAGGACACGGTTAACAAGACAAAGCGACAGCCTACAGAATGGGAAAAGGTCTTCACCAACCCCACATCTGACAGAGGGCTGATATTTAGAATATATAAAGAACCCAAGAAATTAGACATCAAAATGCCCAACAGTCCAATTAAGAAATGGGCTATAGAACTAAACAGAGAATTTTCAACAGAGGAAATTCAAATGGCTGAAAGACATTTAAGGAATTGATCAATGTCCCTAATTATCCAGGAAATGCAAATCAAAACGACTCTGAGATACCACCTTACACCTGTCAGAATGGCTAAGATCAAAAGCACAGAAGACAGCTTATGCTGGAGAGGATGTGGAGCAAGGGGAACTCTCCTCCACTGCTGGTGGGAATGCAAGCATGTACAGCCACTTTGGAAATGAATATGACGCTTCCTTAGAAAATTGGGCATCCATCTCCCCCCAGACCCAGCTATAGCACTCTTGGGCATATACCCAAGGAATGTTCAATCATACCACAAGGGCATTTGCTCAGCTATGTTCGTATCATCTTTGTTTGTAATAGCCAGAACCTGGAAACAACCTAGTTGCCCTTCAACTGAAGAATGGATAAAGAAAATATGGTACATATACACAATGGAGTGCTACTCAGCAGAGAAAAACAATGACATCATGAGGTTTGCAGGCAAATGGATGGATCTAGAAAAAATCATCCTGAGTGAGGTGACCCAGACTCAGAAGGACAAACATGGTATGTACTCACTCATAGGAGGATACTAGATGTAAAACAAAGATGACTAGACTGCTACACAACTCCAGGGAGGCTACCTAGAAAACGGGACCCTAGGAAAGACCCAGGGATCACCCAATGACAGAGAAATGGATGAGGTCTACATGAACAACCTGGACGACAGTGGGAGTAATGAAGGGCAAGATTTGAGGGAAAGAAAGCTTAGAGGAGCAGGAGATCCCAGCTGGATCAAGAACAGGAAGGGAGAATGAGGAAGAACAGACCATGATAAATAAAGACCACATTAGAACAGGAATAGGCAGAGTGCTGGAGAGGTCCCCAGAAATTCACAATGATATATCCTCTGTAGTCTGCTGGCAATGGTCGAGAGAAAGCCTGATCTGACCTAGTCTGGTGATCAGATGACTAAACACCCTAACAGTCGTCTTGGAACTCTCATCCAATAACTGATGGAAGTGGATGCAGAGATCCTCAGCCAGGCCCCAGGTGGAGCTCTGGGTGTCCAACTGTTGAGAAAGAGGAGGGTCTGCAAGAGCATGAATTGTTGAATCAAAGATTGCAAAAAGCACAGGGACAAATAGCCAAAGGAATGGAAGCACATGAATTATGAACCAAAGGCTGTGGAGCCCCCAGCTGGATCAGGCCCTCTGGATAAGTGAGACAATTGAATAGCTTGATCTGTTTGTGAGGCACCCAGTCTGTGGGACCAGGATCTGTCCTTAGTGCATGAGCTGGCTGTTTGACACCTTGGGCTTACACAGGGACACTTTGCTCAGTCTGGAAGGAGGTGACAGGACCTGCCTGTACTGAATCCACCAGGTTTCAATGAATCCCCAGGGGTGCCTTGATTCTGGAGGACATGGGAATGGAGGGGAGGGGCAGGGAGAAGGTGGGGGTGGGTGCGGGAGGGGGGAGGACAGGGGAACCCATGGCTGATGTATAAAATTTAAAACACATAATAATAAAGAAAAAAATTTTAAAAAAACTTTAAAAAAAGAAAAAAATTGAATTTCATGCCTTACAGTTTTTTTTTTTTCTGAATGTTTAGTCTCTCACCCAACATTATGATAAATTGAATTAGGTGTTTTATTGTGTAAAAAAAAAAGCAGGTCTTGAGAGATACATCATCTGTTCAGGAGCAATAAAGACCGTCTTTAGTATTCACAAACCTTGTTGAACTCTAGCACACATGTTAATTAAGTAGCAAGAGAGTGTATCAATAAGAAGGGCTCTCATCATTTGACAAAAAAAATTGCTTTTATAAGATACTGTAATAAAGCTTAAAGGTATATTATTAATTAATATGACTTTAAACATTTCCTAGTTATTTAAATAGAAACAGCATTCTATGTGCAGATCCACTGGCTGCTGTGAAATTAAATCATGTACTCTCTTCTTACTCAAGGTTCAAGATTATAAGTTAAAAATCCAAGTTTATATCCCTTGACTTGAAGAGGGAAGCTCATTCCCAAATGCAGTTCTGTGTCTACCAGGTGTATGATCTAGAGTACCCATCTCACACATGCATCAGAACCTCTGAAGGTTAGGAAGAGCAGAGTTGCTTGGGGTATCGCTGATTCTGTCCAACTGAATTCATTATATTTATGTCATAACATTATATAACATGTGTATAATACCTTTTTCCTCAATTATTTTGGTAGTGTCTAATATTGATAGATGATACATAATCCTACAAGAGCTTCAATGTCAGAATGACTGTTGGAGATGATGTCACATTTTACACTAAAAAAATATGACATGAGAATATAATAAAAATCCTTAAGGACTTTATTACAGAACTCTTTCTTGTTAATACTGGGCTTAAAAGCCAGAGTCCTTGTCTAATTTTAATTGTTGCATATTACCATTGTGGTTAGGGATTTCACGCATGTTGGTTGTCTTCACATGAATTTCTTTATCATCACATGTAACTTCAAATGTACATATATCAGTTATACATTCAGAAAACTTCAAAGTGTTGTGTTTAGCACTTTGAAAAGTGGTCTTCAATTTTATGTAGAAGAACACACAGGATGTGAAGTATTACCTTAAAAATTAGATTCCTCTAAGTCATATTATTTCTTTCTCTCGTCTTCTTTATCTTTTTGCTATTCCTTTTATAATTTTCTTTCTTTTTCCCCTCATTCTTTCTTTTCCTCCTTTGCCCTCCTTAGCTCCCTTTTTTCCCCTCTCTTCCTTTCCTTTTTTATATCATGAAATGTCCCACACAACTATGATCTCAGTTATAGCTTCTGCTTTATTCTGCAATTCACCCACTATGGTGAACTACAAATGTCTTAATTCTAAGTTTTAGTTTCCTCATCTGTAATATAAAAGTTTGAGGTACAAATCTATAAGCTGTTTTGCATATTTGACACGTGGAAAGGTTCAAAATATTCCTGGATCTACAAGGTTGTTGTAGATGGCCCAAACTAGTCAAATGATTTGGATTTCATTATTTAGCAAGATTAATAACACATACTCATAGTCAGAATAATTCTCCAGCCATGCATTGTAACATTATACCAAACATAATTACATTTTTTTTCAAATTAGTGTGATACTTAGCACTTTTAATTAACTCTTGTTGATATAATTGGCAGATTGCAGACAAGCTAAAGAAAGCCAAGCACCTATGTTGGCGTGCAGGCATGCTTCACCTATATACTCTGCACGGGAGAGGTTTCACAAAGAAGAAATAACCCTGGATTCTGTCAGACCCTTAGGCTAAGTCAGCCATCCTTCTGACAGCACTGTTATCTTTGATTCCAGAATCTGTAATTTATAGTCTCATTTGTTTAAAGCAGAAGTGTGGAATCAGGAAACATTGCTGTGTGTCTGTCCTTATGGAGTGGACAGAAACCAGATCATTCCATGTAAAGTGGGATTGTTGCCATAGCACCTCAATTAACTTACATTTTGCAGGGAGCAATGTTTTCTGAAGAAAAACACACTGTCCTGTGAGAATTCATTTGCTATAAAAATAGCAACGGGAGCCAGGAGTGGTGGCTTATACCTGGAATCCCAGCACAGAGGCGAGAGAATGACCAGACATTCAAGCTTTCCCTGGTCTACACAGCAATACCACATCTCAAAAAGAAAACAAACAAACAAACAAACAAAACCCCTCTACCCTCCCCCCCCCCAAACAAACAAGCAATCAATGGAAGCCATGGAGGAAGGGAGGATGGAAGAAATGTGAAGTTGGGAAGCAAACTTGTCCAGTGGAAGCTGGAGGAGTAGTTGTGGGTGTGGCCAAAATACATTGTATACGTATGAAATATTCAAAGAATAAATTAAAAATACCATAAAAGGGCTGAAGAATGATGCTCTTCCAGAGGACTTGGTTCCCAGTACCTATATGATGGCTCACAACTTTCTGTACCTTCAATTCTGGGGGATCAAATTCTCTCTTCTGGCCTCCACCAGCACCAGACATACAAATGGTGCGCAGACATACACACAGACAAAACATCCACACACATAAAATAAAACTTAAAAATAGCTAAGACTGGGCCAATCATCCCATCTCAATGAGGCTTTAGGAAAGGCAGATTTGTTGGGTACCACATTATGGAACAGCGTCTGCTTTTTCCTTTTGCTCTCTAACCCTTGGTTCCACAGCTGTTGTAGTTTATCTGCTTCCAGAGGCATTTAAAGTTTCTACCAGCCATAGAGACCTATTCATATCTTCTCTTCCCTTTTCCATATGCAGAAAGCATTGCAGAAGCCACATTAGACCTTCTCCTACAAAGACCTGAGGAAGTAATGTGAATCTCCTGTATCAGCTTCATAGGCATCTAAAAACCTTGTTTGCCGGGCGGTGGTAATGCATGCCTTTAATCCCAGCACTCGGGAGGCAGAGGCAGGTGGATCTCTGTGGTTCGAGGCCAGCCTGGTCTACAGAGCGAGTTCCAGGAAAGGCACAAAGCTTCACAGAGAAACCCTGTCTCAAAAAACCAAAAAAATAAATAAAACAAACCCTTGTTTAATTTATATGAGTGCTGAGGTGCTGCTATCATGTTACCTTTTTTTATTGAAGGTTCCAATAACCTTTGTACAACTGGAATTGTCCCCTCCACATACTCCACACTTGTCATACTGCAGCTTTGAGCCAATGATGCCGTCACAGCCAGTTCTCACGCACCTCCCTCGGACACACACAGAGTTGCTATAAGGTCGACATTCAGTCCCATCTGTTACCTGTATGTGACAAAGGTATCAGCAATAGGGATATTTTTGCTCTGGGATTTGGTTCTTTTACTTAAAGAAAAAGTTGTAATTTCTGAACTTTTTATTGTTATAAATTATACATTCAAAAATAAGCTAGATATGGCTCAGAGGCTAAGAGCATATACTGCTCTTGTAGAAGACTAGACTTTCATTTCCTAGCACCCATGACAGGTCATTCACAGCAACTGTAACTCCAACTCCAGGGGCATCTGACGCATTTGCTCTCCCCAGCCACCTGCTCTCACGCTCACATACCAACATACACACAATTAAAAAATAAAATAAAGCTTAAAAACTAAACCATCCAAAAGCAATCAACCATTCAGTTTCCAGGAAGTTCTAAGTGAAAAAACAAAACACCACAGAATATATTTTTCTTAGGAAGATTTGATTATGCACTTTTTCTTTTGAACTTCTTGCCTAATATGTCTGATGATCCAAGTTACTCATCTTCATTTTTGTATTCATAATACAGTCTTACTGTATCATCTTGGCTTTTACAACGATGAAAAGAATCTTTTAGCTTCGTGGAAGACTATCGCTTTTGTAAAGATCTGAACATTACCAGGCTTAAGAATACAAAGATATTTTATTCTTTGCTATGTAACTTTTACTTTAGCAGCAAATTTGAAAATTTAGACTTATTTAAAAATCTGTCATGGTCATTGTGTGTTGAATCTTCAAGCATCAAAGGAAATACAGACAGATTTGTTCAAGAAACAGAACCTGGGGAGAAGTGTTTCCAAAATAGAGTGACTGCTTGGTTCTGAATACAAGAAGTAGTATATGTTGTTGTTCCAAAGCGATTTAAACATAGCATGAACAGAAACTCGTATGCTTATGTGCATGCATACTCATATTCCTCATATATGTATATATACATGCACATATGCATTTTAAATTTGTGTACCTATGACTCTTTCAGACATGTGAGTATGTGAGTTTGTGTGTATGTTTGTAAACTGAAGTAGAATGTCTCTAAAGTGTTAATAATTCTCTTCCCAGTTATATTTCATGCTTTTCATTTTTATTTCTATGTAATGTTTTAAGGAAATGTATTACTTTGTAAGTAAATGAGTATGATATATTCATGTATTTACGAATTGGACATTGGCTGACTTTTCAATGGTATATGCTATAGAGACATAGGTATACAGAAACAGCTGAAAGCTGGTTTCAGGGATGTCTTAAATGTATGTTTGAAAATTTGATAAACGGTGTTTGTAAGTTGCTGCATGATACAGAAAATAATGAAAAATTCCTTTAGTATATTCTGAAAATACTTATCTGTGAAAAATGAAGAATAACCACATGTATATCTAGTAATTGAAGTGACTAGAAGGACTCTGGTTCATGGTGAAGGTCTAAGATTAATTCTAAGCCTTGGGTCAGAGACAATGACTTTAAAACCTGTATTTCAGGCTGAATATATGAATTCTCAAATAGCTGGAAAATAGAAACCTTTCCTCCCCACAGTTCTCTTACAAAATTTGCCTGGAAAAGTGCATATTCTTTTCTAGACTATTTTGATGTTAATACCATAATTTATTTTCCCAGACAATGGGAAAACTACACTTTCCAAAAATTGATTTTTAAAGCATGTACTTGTTCTGCTAAAATGCTTTTAGTCAATTGTATAAAGTCTGAAAAATACACAAGTTATAGAGATAAAAATGAAACCCTCCCAAATCTACCTGTCCTAAAAATCATGACTGTGTCCTTTTGACAGTTATAGACTTTGTTCTATGAAGTAATTTCTACCCATAGTGTCCACTGTTCTGGATAGAGAGGGTTACTTACCTTTGGAGAAAAGACCACGTAGTAACCAGTGCCCTTGGCTCTACAGGTGAGCTTGCACACATCTCCTGGCAGGACACCTGCATATTTGGGAACCCATTCCACAAATGTTTTGACTCCTTTTGCATCAGACTGATAGCCATTTTTGGCCTCACACTGTTCATGACGAAAAGATTTACCTAGAAAACAAAACGTGTAACATTCATACCTTATTAACTCTAAAAGAAAATGGTACTAGTTTCTGTATTGAAGAGCTCTCTATGCAGGAGCATTTAAAGTACCTTGGTATAAACAGAGTTGAAAACAAAAGTTCTCTCAGTCCCTTGGTGACACTGTTGTCTGTGATAATAATTCAAAAATCATTCACATATTTCTTACTCATTTACACATCAGTGAATCTATCTAGCATGAGATTAATACTACTTCTCTGGCTTCCCTTGTCTATTTCTACTAAAATAGGAACTGCAAATGACACATGCTGTTATTGACATCCGAGAGCATCCTACCATTAGGTGGACAGGGCGTAACACTGCAGGAGCGGTATATGGCCCTCTTTCCTGTGCAGTAGCGGCCACTGTTTCGAGGTGCAGGGTTATTGCAATGGCGGTACGCAAACTGTACTCCTCCCCCACATGAGCGAGAACACTGGCCCCAGGGACCCCAGGATCCCCAGTTTCCATGGCTTGATGTCTGAAACAGAAAACAGAAGATCTTTTAACTCTGGCTGGAAAAAATCTCCCATATGTACATTGTAGTCATTTGCATATATCATCCCAGTAGACAGCAATGTTTATGCTCCAGTTGAAGGATTACAGCCCATTTCTGGTGCTAAGCAAGTCATCTGCTTCAGGACCGTGTTTCTAGCAGTACAGGATTAAAAGTGTCACCCTAAGTAATGAGCACATGGCAAAGATTACATCCTGTTTTCTCCAGTCATTTTATATCCTTCTGATACTGTAAAACTCCAGTTAATAATCACAGATCCCTGTTAACATTGTATGTATTTTCATCTTGGACCAATAATGAAATGCATCATGCTGATGGCTTTGTAAGATGTTGCTCATTTATATTTCTTTCCTTCTATTTGGTCCTAAAATTCTTTGGTCCCATTGCTGATATCACACATTCTGTCTATGAAGATTCTGCCTCATACATGAACACATTTTGAGCTGGGCTTGCTATATTCCTAATTAGATATGACAGACAATGAAAGGCGTCTTCAGCTTATGTGCCCACACACTCCATATAGAAAGATAACCCTAGGTACCAAACTTTAGGTTTCTTCCTGTGAATACACTGCTGGAGGAATCTGGGAGATTATAACAGGTGTTACAGTATGAACTGTTTTGACTAGTAAATACAAGCTCCTGGTTACCTGGGTCAGGTCGTCTGACAAGACACAGGTAATGTGGATTGTGTGTTACATTGTGAACATATGCCTTGGCGGCAACCTCTGGGGTACCATCGCTCCTAACATTACATGAATTTTCTGTCGGTAAAAAGTGACCATTTGGGATCTTACAAGAGATGATCAAGGACCATAGTGTCTGCTCTGCCACTGTTTCTGCATGAACTTCAGTGGACACATTCTGATAACTTTGGTGAGAGGATTTTAAAAGTGAGCTTCCAAAATGCACCACAGAGGCTCTGCTTTGAGTGTCAATGTGGGTTTGTTTGTGGAATGCTGCGATTTGCCAAGAAATCCCTGTCAGTGGCATGTGTTCCTGTGTTTGGTTACTGGGAGGGCTGCTGTGGGTGGGAGATGAAGCTTGAGTAGATTATTGAAGGAGAAAATCGTTTAGCTAGGAAATGAATGATGACAATGATCATGCATGTCCGGGAAAAGCACTTCCTGTGTTGGGTTTGGAGGCTTTAGATGACAAGAAAACCACTTACTGAGTAATATTTTTTCTTAGTTTTGTCCACACATTTGCCCTGCAGGCAGATTCTGCCTTTCCCACAGGGCGTCCCCTCCACTGCAGGCAACTTCTTAGTCAGACACACCATTTGGCCTTGGCGCACCACAGCACACCACAGCCGGGCACAGACATCCATGCCAGGACACACAGAGTATTCAGGCCCAAATGTCAAGTTGCACTGCTGGGTGGCATCGTAGGTCTGTCCTGGGAGTTCCTCGGGACCCAGAATCTGTTTTCGTGGTAGGTCTAGCAAGCAGTTACCTAAGAGAATAATCAAGATTCAGAATCAACCTGGGTTTAGGTTTCAAACTGTTATGATCAGGGCCCTAAAATTTAAATGTTCCATGAGGTATAAAAGCATGATGTACCTACAAGTCTGCAGAATGAGGATGCAATGAAAAGGGCTGACCCTCTGGATTCTAGAATTCTCTTAGAGTGACACACTCTTGGAGTAGATAAAATGATGGAGTTAAGGCTGCCAGTGCCCCTGTTATACATGACTGTTTTATAATATTTAGTTGTAAAAACAGTCACAGAGGAAATGAGGAGGGGCTGATGGTGAACTTCACAGTTAACTATGCCATGTACAGCTTTGAGCAATACCTCATTGATGACACATCCCACTCACCAGTTCTAAATCACCTCTTCCCCATGTGCCTGTAGCCTGTCTCCTTGTCACTAGTAACACTTAATGACATCAGAGGTCATTGTTCATTCTTGTACTCATTGAATACGTGCTTATTGAATACCGAGGATGTCCTCAATTTCTTCCACTAAAGTAAAAGGAAAGCTAAATAAGTATTTCTCACAGACTGGTAAAAATTGTAATAAAAGGATTTCAAGATCCATAGAACAAAGTAGTGGGGGAAAAAAGCATAAATATTTGGTAATTTGGACCAGTAAAGTCTTCATCTTTACCTTTATTTTCCCATTAAGTCTGTTTATCATGATCTTGTTATCATATTATTATATGAGAGTGGTAGTCAAAAGCAGCTGCAATCTTAGTGTTGGGGGCCAGGCAAACAGGATGCTATAGAGTATTCACAAAATCTGGAACGTCCACTTTTCACCCAAGATGCATCCCTTAGAATGCAGGCCCAGTCAGCTGAAATCATTCTTTTTCTTTATCATATACTCAGGCATGGATGCCCCCTGGCTCATTTGATTCTTTTATTTTTCTTATTTGATTATACAAGTCACACACTGGTTATAATAGCAATAAAACTAACATTTGATACATGTTCTGTGTTCTTTATATATGTCAACTTATTTATTTCATACGAAAATCCCAGGAGGTTGACTTACTCTTTTTATTCATCTTAAAGACAAGTTGAGAAACATAAATGTCAATTTCTTATCCAATGTTACTTAGTTATTAGGGCTTTGTGCTCAGGAGCTGCCATCCTCCTGGCATACCATGTTGTCTCAGGTGTATAAAAAGATGTCTTATTTTCTTTCTGAGAGGCTGACACATGTTGGTGTTGGTATCCTTTAAATGATAGATATTGTGTCTATTGCTAGAAAGAGCTGGCCTAATGTCTAATTCTGATGAAATACCACGTGCTTGTGTGCTCCTAGCCAAGTGAGTTAACCTCTCCCTAATTTACTTTTGGGATCTGTGAGATGCTTACTTTTTTCACTATGTATTACAGAGGTTGAAATGTTAAAAAAAAAAAAAAAAGGAACAGAAATAGATGAAACAATGATAGTTGGTTTTATGTTGGACTGAACTGAAAGTCAATTCCTTTTATCCAAGAAAATCTTCCATATTCAAATCCTTACTTACATTGGGAAAATAACTATTCAGCATATTTCAAGAGTACTGCAAACATTTTTACAACTGCATTCAACTTTCTACAAAGAGAGCAGCGTACTCCTATTTGTCCATCTGTGATAGAGGCATTATAGGAAAATGAGTAAACAGCAAACCATTTAACTGAGCCAGAACATTTGAAGAGGTAAAGCTCTTTAAGGCCAGCCAGAAAAAGCATTAGAAATGAGGATCTTGCCAAAGAGAACTTGGGAGAAAAACATCAAGTTAAAAGGAAAACATTAACATCAAGTCAATAGGAAGGAATGACAGTAAAATCCCACTAAGTGTTCTTAGCAGGACAGAGAGGAGCAGGCCCTTTGGAACTCTGGAAAAACTGTCTTCTTCATTGCTCCATCAAATGGCTGCTGTGTAAATCAGAGAAGTCTTAGTAGATTGCTGATGTTAGAATGCTGAACAAATCTCAGAATCAGCAAGAATGCTTTCCAGGTCTTCTAAAGTGCTGTGTTCAGTGTTTTGTCTTTTTTTTTCCCCTATAAAGGACAGACCATAGACTGCGTAACAAGTTATTAGTTGGAGAGATTTAGCCTTGTGTAGACAAACAGGGCATAGATCTACTGTATTTATAGTGAAACAGAGTAAGTGATCATCTCAAGATGGATACATAGTCAGTCACTGATACCTACCCTACTTCACAAGAGATGATGAGAGTGGAGTAATGTAGATTGCTAATAATTTGGAATCGATCTTTGGTGAGGACACTTCAAGATGAAACAGGCCTTTACAATGCTTACCTCAGTACAATTAAAATAACATTATTTCTAGAGGTCACCTAAAAGTGACATTTTCTTGTTTAAAATAAAATTATTTCCTTCTTGGAATAATGGACATTAACTTGCTGATTTTTTTTTTAAAAAAAGGTAAGTTTCTGCACTTTAGTAACTTTGTTTTATATTTGATGATTTCCTTTTGTAACAAAATAGTACAAACATCTCTACCATATGGAAACCTTATGCCAGGAAATGACAAAAATCATTACAGTGTCTAACTATGATACTCACAATATTTAAAAATGACGTGATAATGGATTATCCAATCCATGTCTTCAATTTTTAAAAGTGCATATGGTTTGGAGGTAGACTGAAACTAGGAAATGACCTCCCTTTCAACATTTTAATTTTGGCCTTTATTGGAAAGCAACTGACTGTTAACTTTTTCTTTATCTGTTTTATTCTTACTTTTGGTCACTACTTCATAACCACTTCATACTTAAGAAGTTTATATTAGTCTGAAATTCTACCTGGGGCTTGTTTCTGTTCAAGATTGCCAAACTGTGCTTTCCTCTCTTTCCTCCTCTCTCCTGTTCTCTCCTCCCTGTCTTTTACTTTCCCATTTGGTGTGTATCCGATGGAAAGCTAGCAGGCATGTATGCATAATGTACACGTTTTCCCATGCAGACAAGATTAAATATATAAAATAAGGTCAACAACTGAAAACCAAAAAGAGTCATTTGAAATGTGTAAATGAAAGAATGATTGTTTCTCCTTGGGCTCTACAGCCTACCAGTAAATAAAGGAAGGTCCAGCTTGCCTCCAGGAAATAGAATGTAGAACCTAAAATGTTCAGATGTTGTTTAGTGTTGTCTTCCTTGTTAACGATAAGTAGAAATGATGGGGCTAAGGTTTTCCCCCCACAATGGCTTCATCTTTTTTCTATTTTTAGCCCTGCAGTTACTTCCTCCTTCTCTTCTAGCACTCGGGTATAAGATTGACCATTGAGGCAAATAAATACCTGCAGGTTGGAAAAACTCAATGAATGATCCTGAATAAGTATCTGAGACCTCATAACACTTTCTCTGCTTTCCATTTGCTTCTAGCTTCTGCTTCTAGTCTTTGCACACCTTTTTTGAGGCCCTTGGATGAATGTCTAATATTAACAGTGAGAAGTGCATTTTCTTGCTCTTCACAAAACCATTTTGGGTCCAGTGATATAGGAACTAGAACATTGCCAAAGGGACAGATGATGCTGACTGAAAGTGATTCTGGAGTCTGTAGCTGGTGGAAGCATTATGTGCTCATCATCACAGATAACCATGAGGAAGTGAGGTTAAGCATTCTCCATAACGTATGTTGACACACATTCTTTAAATTACAGTTTATCGTGGCCTTTAGAGTATGCCTTATTTGCTCATACCTTCAAAAAACACATCTATTGTGAAAAATCAACATATAGCCCAATAGGCCTCAAATTTCTTGATTTTACCTTAAAAGCTGGCTTTATGTCTTTATTGCTATTCCCACAGTTGGAAATCAACAAAGAATCCAGACATATAGCATTCCATTACTATTTTCTGTCAAAAGTTCTGTGCTTGTTGAGTGGCCATAACCTTAGTTCTTTAAGTAAATGATAAGAAAAGAACCATTCATACATTTCCCTCATCAGCCCAGGTTGCTGGTGTTCTCGAACTGTACCCACTTGGTCTTTTTCATCATCTG
Source organism: Onychomys torridus (assembly GCF_903995425.1). Classification (NCBI taxonomy): domain Eukaryota; kingdom Metazoa; phylum Chordata; class Mammalia; order Rodentia; family Cricetidae; genus Onychomys; species Onychomys torridus. The sequence continues at coordinate 63,066,315 of NC_050454.1, forward strand.
GCAGAGGAATTCTGGATGCAGCAAACAAAACTATCTCCTTGGGGCCTCACTCAAGGTTTGGAAGCCTTTGGTAAAGGAAATTCAATCACCTGCCTTCTTTGCACAATTTCTCTGTGGGTGCTTAGCCCTACTTCCAAGGCTCTCATTCCCAGGCAGCTTGCCTTCAGCTAACTCATAAAAACACTGCAGCATTTCTGCAAAGCCCTTGTCCACGAGGCAAGGCTGCTCCTGTTCCAAGTCTCAAGTCTGCAGATACAGTATGCACTTTGGCTTTCCAGTCATAACTGAACCCCTGCATGTTTCCCCTTGGACCCAAATCAGGAAACACTCAGTACTAAGGAATTTAAACCTGGCAGTGGTAGAATGCTGCAAGCATCCAGCTACTTATGGCTAATAATTTTAAAAATAAATCAAATGCTTTGGTTTTAATTTTACTCTAGCTTCCTTTTGCTTTTGCACTGTCAGAGGTGCAATCAGGAAGGATGTGATGTCACAGCAAACATGTGTTTCCAAATCATGTGCTCTTTAGGCTCCATCAAAACACGGGGCACATTTTGTGACAGTGCTCACTTATTTTGCTGCCTTTGTCTGAGTGTCTCAATTTGACTTTCCCAAGTGACTAAAAGTCTATCTTATCACTGCATAAGTCTCTGTATCTGGCCAAAGTCTACTAGTCTCTCAAGGAATGAGACTAGCATGATGGATGTCACACTATTGATGTTTAGGAAAATGGGACCAGGTTACTACACATTTTTGTTTGTTTGTTTGTTTTTCTAGACAGGGTTTCTCTGTGTAGCTTTGGTGCCTTTCCTGGAACTCACTTGGTAGCCCAGGCTGGCCTCCAACTCAGAGATCTGCCTGCCTCTGCCTCCTGAGTGCTGGGATTAAAGACATGTGCCACCACTGCCTGGCCACATTTTTTATTTGCTGGGTGGTTGATTGGTTTTAGGTCTGTAGTTCACTGATTTTGTTACTTTCTTATTGTTAAACAAGTGCACTTGGCCTCAGTTTATCTGTGTGAAGTCTTCTCTAAGCCCATGAGTACTATGATCCTGCCCACAGTGTTTTGAATGGCTACTTCATTGGCTTCCTATAAAGAAAGTGAAATAAAGATTGTATGCTATGATGTGATGAAATTGTTAGTCTTTGAACCGACGTGTTTCTGTGTGCTTGTTTTTAAATCATCTTGGACTTGGGATTTTTTCCTTGGTTCCTTACATTTGTAGTTCAAATATCAGTGCTCCAATCATCTAAAAATGGGCTTGCCAGTTCCTGCTGCCATACTTTCCTTCTTTTTTTTTTTTTTTTTTTTTTTTTTTTTTTTGGTTTTTCAAGACAGGGTTTCTCTGTGTAGCTTTGGTGCCTTTCCTGGAACTCACTTGGTAGCCCAGGATGGCCTCGAACTCACAGAGATCCGCTTGCCTCTGCCTCCTGAGTACTGGGATTAAAGGTGTGCACCACTGCTGCCGCCACTGCCACCGCAGCTGCCGCCACTACCACCCAGCACTACCATACTTTCATTGGAACAACTGACTTGTGGGTATTTTAAAATCAAAATTACAAGGCTATTAAATTCTTTGAGCTCTCATTTAAATAACAGCACTGGAGAGACACTACTGAAATACTATAGATCCATGTGATCTTTCAACAGGAACCATGGCTCAGGTCCCACTGCATGCCGCCTTTCCTTATTTTTTCTTATTCTGAAATTACCTTCATCATTATAAGTGATTGAAAACATATAAGTTTTCATTTTTGGTTGAAATGAAAGACCACCTAACAGAAATCAACATATTCAAAAATGAAAGTATCTTGATTTGATTAAATAAGTAAATATTTTCTTATTCAAAGAATTCTGGCAAATCCTTTGTTTATTTAATCCACATCTGGGAAACTCAGACAATCTTTATTAGTGTAAAATGAATATGATCTACTTCTACTATGACTGTGTTATTAGCTGGTCTCTATCAGAAGTCCTTTTGAGCAGAAACCTATGCAAAAGTACGGAAGCTTGGTGAAAATTAAAACAGCAAGCAGATTATAGACTTTTTAAAATATAGAAATACCATTAAAAGTTAATGTTGGAAGCATAGTTATTGTACTAAAAGTAAGGCCTTGAGTTCCACAAACACGAAATAAAGGAATCATTCTAAAATTACAGCCAAAGCAATACAATTAGACTCGGCTTTGTGACTGAGCTAGTATGTACATGGGGTGAAAAGTTGGCCTATTTTTGCCATAAGAATTTGCTGCCTTAACTTGATCCATTTATTTCAGGGTTTAGATCAGACTTTTATCATGTGTAATATACAATTTTAAAATAAAATAGTCATGCTATTTCTTAAAAGTGAAGCAGGGAGGGTAGTATCAAGAGCAGAGAGTTAAGATTCTACCAGGGAGAGACTCTTTCACGTAGTGACTTGTTCATCATTGAGAGTAGGTTGATCACAGAGGCGTCTATTTCAGGATTTGGTCAGCATGGTAACCAAACTGAAGAGAATTGCCATTTTTATTTTAGTCTAAGGGGAAGACAGATGAGTCTTAGTAATGTTTCTAAGTCTTTAAAAAATGGGGCACCTTTTCTACTACTGAAGGTATTTATTTGGTATTGATAAAATAACTGTTTGTTTATTTTTGAGACTTGGCTTTGCTCTGCATCTAAGGCTGTCCTGGCCCTCACCATCCTCTTGCTCCAGGATAAAGAGTGAGTGCCAGGTTGACAGGTTTGAGCCACCATGCTGCTGGAATTGGGAGAATGTCCAAGCAAGGCAGGAGCTAGATTCCTTTCAAAATTATGAAATGCAAATTCTAGTATCCACAAGAGCTTTACCAGTTCAACAGTAATATAGGGAAAGATGATGTGAAATGAAAATATTTTGGCTACAACAGCATCATAAAAAGCACTTTGTAGGAAACATCCCAGTGTTTGAAATGAATTTAATTTGTTGATTGTTTTGGCACTCTTTAGTCAAAGTTCAAAATGTCTAACACATTAAGAAATCAGGTGTTTATAAATCAAAACTTTTTGAAACTCAGGGTAAAGATGGCAATCATAGATTCTCTTGATCCTACTTTGAATAATGACTCATAAGATAGGTTATGGAAATTATTACCTTAAAAATCCAAAACTTAACCACCTGTTTCAGAAAGAGATGCATTTTAAGAGAGCAGAAAGAAAACAGGACACACTCTTTTATGAAAGATGAGAAAGTTAAAGTATATGCTCTCAAGGTTTCCTTCTAACTGTGCATGTCCAGCCTGCCACATTTCTATGATGTTCAAACAGTAAAAGACCAGAGGAAATTTGCAACAGCTTGTTTCGAAGACTACTTAGAGAGTAGGATTTGTTATTTCTAGAAATTGTGACTTCCTCTGTACTTTCAAATGACTTACAGCACTAATCCTAGTCTTACAGAGTTTAATAAAATATGTTATGCTCTTGAACTGCCTGTAAAGGATAAAGCCAGCAGTTTTCCTTTGAAGTTCTCAAAGTCTTTTCCCACCATGGCTTTGTTATTTTTGTTCTGTAGTTTTTATTCCACTTCCAAGAGAATCTGCTGTCAGGATGAAATCAAATTTTTCTAGTCAGTGAATATCTAGAGAGCTTCCCTTCCTGGTTTTACATTGCTATAAAGAAAATCCAGTTAGAATTACGTCCTACAACTTAAACAAACCCCTATAATAGCATGCAACCAAAAATTCTGAGAGTCATATTAATATCATGAAAACCACAATGTCAGCCAATGTTCTTACAGGAGCTTCCTGGTGAAAGAGGAAATAAGAGCCAGGCTTTCAGGGTGCCCACTGCTAGGCATTCTGTGTGGTCTCCCACCCTGTTTCCCTTTTGAACTTTTTAAATCAACAGCAAAATTACCATAGCTGTACTGCCACCAAGGATGCTGGTATTGCATGCCAAGATACAATCAATTTGCTTGCATCTTTTCTGACACTGTCCAAGCAACCATTGTTGCACAGGATGACCTTAGGATCATGAGGCCATCATGATGCAAAGCTCCTAAAAATCTGAACTTTTTTCCCACACATCTATGTTGTCCTTTAAGTTACATACCATGACCATCATCCAGGAATTCTGTGATGGTGGCTGAAGTGCATTTCGACCATGGCTTGGATGCATCAATGCTGGTTAGGATTGAAGACATTAGACGTTTGTCCTCTGTGGAACCGAAATTCTCTTCACAGAATTTGGAATCATCATGGGAGAGGCCGAGTAGATGTCCTAGGGAAGAGAAGGGAGAGTGCAAATGACATAAAGGAGAAGAGAATGACCAACTACAGATGACTCTGAATTTCTATTTCTACCTAACAAGTATATTATCCCCCACACCCAGCACCTAATCAATGGTGAGTTTAACAGTCTGAATATCCAGACTGATCCTCCAGGCATGGGAAAGCTACATTATGTTATGAAGTAGTTGCTTCGGGTGAATATTTGGATGAAAATTAAAAACGTAAATGATGAAGTAGATAATCCCAAAGTCCATCTGGATCACATATGCTCACTGACATATAAAAGCTTGTTTAGAATCATGAATTTGGGAGGCCTCTGTGGGATTATGTCATAGCCCTCACCACATATTATTTTTATTGTTAGTATTCTGCCTTCTCTGATCAACTACAAAACTCCAGAAGATCAAAGTACACTTCCCTCATCTACAGCTAAATCCTTTGTGTCTGACTTAGTGCCATGCACACAGAAAACAGTAGATGGTTTTTGAATGCCAATGGCTTCTGTTTTCTCTGTCAAGTACATAAGAAGTTCTCTGAGATGACCCAGAGAGAAAACAAATAAAAAGTAACATTTAGAGGCTTTCTTGTACGAAATATCATCCCCCCTTCATCCTTTGTTTATTATAGCTATTTGGTGAATTGTAGATAGTTATTAGTCTCACAAAGAACCTATTTTGAAAATATGCTCATCTCTACTGTATTATGGATTAAAAGAAATCAACATACTCATTTTGGAGTGCTAGAGATGGATGAGGAACCAGATGCCAGGGAGATGAGTAATGGTTCCAAGGCACCTGGTCAGGAAGTGTGTGCACTTAATCCTCCTGTACTTGCTACAGTCCTAGCCTAGACTCATCTATCCAGGTATCAATTCTCAGAGGATGTCAATGTACTCAGATTCTTATAATCTAAGTAAATTGCTTCTTGTTCCTTAATATTTTTTTTCCATAGCCTAATGGGTACATGGACATTCTTCTATAAATCTAAAAGGCTTTACAAAAGAATTCAAGTAGGTAGTTATTTCAGCAAAGCTTTCAGGATCATATAAAACACACAAGCTCATGAATAAGACAGTGTAGCAGATTGGTCACTTTTTCCTGAGATTCTTATACAGCAAATGCAGGAACGCTGACCATCCGATCAAGAGTCAGTGAATGCAGAGCAACATGGCCTAACAGAGATGAAATCTTTCACACCACATTCCAGCTACTTTGGGCCAACTTGTTAAATCACTGACACCTCATAACAAAATTATTCACTGCCCAGCTGACTGCTCTTGTGCTTGGAATGAAGTGACTACGGTTCGGTGGCCTTCCAATTCTCCACATATTTATGCTATTTATTTGATTATTGCCTTCAGCAGTATTTATAGAATTTATGGGGCAAGCAAGATTTCTCTGAAAGCCTCTCCATTGCAGCACATGTTTGGTTTGATCAGTAGCATGAGAATCTGTCACTGTTTGTAAAGTGTGTCCTAAATAACATGGGAAGCAAGATTGGCAAGGGCCTCTCTAATTTGTGAGTGGAGTGCAGAGATTTTTTTAAAGAGTGTCACAATTCACAGAAAACATATTAAGATTGCTGAAAATCACTTAATATATCCAGCACATTTGAGAATTCACCTTGCAGCCCCTGGACTTTTCCAAGGTAAAAGCTTTAACAGCCAACCAGTGGAACCTGCTTGGAAGTTTCATACTGGGGAATTGTATTGTGTCAAGAGAAAAAGAAAGGGGGAAATGTGTCCAATGGAATTTCTGTAACAGGAGATTCAATCAAATCCGTGTTTTAAATTTAACAATATGTGCTATTTGCATTATATTTTCTAAGAGATTCACACACGTTTAATGAAGCCAGGATTTCCCCTCTCAAATTGATATAAATAACATTTTCCAAAGGCATTTTTATTATTGCATCAAGGGATTTTCACTTCATTTGAAGGGTGTATTTTGGATTTATGATTCAAAATAAAGTATATACTGCAAACATCAAATTTACTCCCAGGGCTGAAGAAAATATCTTGGTTTTGTTTCTGTTGCACATATTGGTTGGTAACTCCTATTAAGTTAAAATTTTAAGTGCTATCTACCAGGCAGTTTATTTTGAAAATACTTTGGCATAATTTAATAAATCATTTGGAGTGCTATTTCATATCATACTGTGTTTTTTATGATCTCTAAATTTAGCCATCAGATTTAATTGCCCAGAAAGACAGACACATATAAGCAAGTTCAACCAGAAAATATTGCCTTGCCGATCTGAGCATTAACAAATCAAAGCTCCGCCTCAAACTTAAAGGAGATGTGCATTTTGTGAGATTCCTTCCATCAGACAGAAACACTGCTGGAGGGCTGACTGGAAGATTGTCATTTAAATGCACTTGTCTTTTATGGAGAAAACCTATAAGCTGCCTGGGGAAAGCATGTTCTCGAGGGTGGCAGGAGTTACAGCTAGAGAAGAACATTTAAACACCCCAACAACAGGCAGAAGGTTCCAGAGTAGCTGGAACCAGGGTACCACAGGAGAACCATGTGACTTCCCCTCCACAGCTGGCAGGAATTGAAAAGGAAGATGAATGTGATGTGTTTCTGATGGTCCTCAGGAAGGAGGTGACACTGTACTGGAGGTCACAAATAGCAAACACAGTGTGTGTATTTAAAGCCTGTGTCACCAGTCAATGACGTGAAGAAGTTTGATGTCAGTCTGAAATTTGCCAGCATCGTTGAGAACCAGAATGATAAGTTACATTCAGATGCATGAGGTGCTTACACAACAGGTGACAAAGTAGGACACTGTAGATCCAGAATCAAGGACACTTAAACTATGACATCACAGCTGACAATCATGGATGCCAAACAGCTGTGAAGGGGACCCAACATGCATACAGATATGACTGATGAGGACAGATTTTTTTTAACTCTTCAGACAACTGCTCATTCAGAGTATGTTAATTTGGAAAGCACCACAAAGATATTTACAAGGAACAGCAGGTGGGATTTAGATATTCATGACCTAGAAGGGAAAACCAGCCTTGGCAGAATCTGGGGAAGTAACAAAGTCAGTCTTCACAAGGCCTACATTAGCTGTTCTCATCGCAGTGTATTTTCGGAGGAGCTTTTTGGAGCAAGAGGGCAGTGAAATTAGTGCAGGGGTGAGGTATTAGAGGTCAGAGGGCATGGGGTCAACAGACCAATGGAGAAAAGCCATCCTTTCCTTTGGGACTGTGGAGATGCATTTCTCTCTTAGGAGTCAGAAGGTAGGAATGGAAGAGGAGGGTGGCTTCAGGCAATTTGGAAGGATAAAGTATTTTTGAGGAAGCTCCCTTAGTCCAACAGGGTACACAAACTAATGAACAAGAGGTGGAGATGGACTTAGAAGTGGCCATTCGTACTTAGGGGTTACATTAAAGACCCAAATCTTGCAAAAGGGAAACATTTGCATGTTTATTTAGAGCCATTTGTAATCAGTAGACACACAGAACACCAAAAAGAAAACTGCTTTGAGCAGCTTTGCTGATAGTCTTTATAAACTGGCAAATGGGTGATAACTTATCATTTTTGATATTCCAAATACATATTTGAGGATGCTCTCATTTTCTCATCTAGTGAATCTGCAGTTAGAAAAATATACACCCAGGGAAAGGCAAACTTGTATATATATTTTTAAAGACAGGTTGTAATTATCCTAGGCTGGCATTAAACTTTATCCAAAGCTAAGGATGACCTTGAACTTCTGATCCTCACACATCTGCCACCTGAAGCCTGGATCCTAGGTGTGTGCTCCCACTCTTGCTTTATTTATTTCTCAGCACTGGAGATGGAACTCAGAACTCCATGAATGCAAGAAAAGCTACAGCAGCTCTGCCACATCCCCAGCCAAGACACATTACATTGAAGGGAATTGCTAGCTTGGCTTCTCATTCGACTCAGGTATCACTGGGCAACACTGACCTCAGGAAGGAAATTGAGTGTTTTGCTAAACTTTGGTCTGCAAATTACACAGAATTTCAAGTTCTTGTCTCCTGATCCCAAACTAACCAATAGTCAAGGGGACATAGCACCACATCCTACAAAAATGTCCCAAGAAGCACTGTAATGTGTTTACTTGGGAAAGTGCAGCTCAGAAGAGGCATCTGTTTCTTAATGAGGTCATGTTTTTCATTTACCTAATTTTCCAGCTGGGATTATGGAGGTGCAAGAAAGTCTGGCCAGGGGTTGAAAAGTGAGTCAACAGCTCACAGGGGATAGAATCACAAAGAGGAATCATGACCTCCAATAATCATGAGGGACATACTCTTCCTAACACAAGCTTTTATGATAACACTCAGAAGCCTTCCTTTAAAAAAACTAAGTAAAAATGCTTAATGTGGTATTGGGTATGTAATTTAGGAAGAGAAAAAAATGAACTCTTTCACCTTATGATGATCTGTCCTTTTAAAGCAATTTCACACCTAATAACCTCTAAAACCAGATTATACAGTACTATTAAAATCTTGGACTCTGGAACCAGATGAGTTGCGTTGGAATCTGACCCTTGGAATATTCTAGTTATGGATCTTAGACAGATGTAGAAATTTCTTTGTATGTTAGCTTCCTCTTCTTCTGGGTGCCTCATGATAGTATTTACTTCATGGTGTGCTGTGTGCATGTTTGTGTGTGTGTTGTGTGCTCACATTATGTATGGTGATGTCTGTGTGCATGTGCCTGGGAAAGATTAGAGGAGAACCTTGGCTGATGTTCCTCAGGCACAATCTACGTTAAAAAAAATTTGCTTTGATACCTTGTTTGTCACTGGCCTGAAATGCTCCAAGTGGACTGGGTTAACTGGCTAGTAAGAACTGGGGTACACCTGTCTCTACCTCACCAGGACTGAGATTATAGGTATATACAACAATGTCTGGTTCTGTATTTTTTGTTTGTTTGTTTTGTTTTTATGTGGATTCTGGGTATTGAACTAATGTTTTTTTGTTTACTAGCAAGCTCTTTACCAAGGAGCTATCTCTCTAACTGTTATTATTTGCAATAAAATTTAATACCATTCAATAATACCTTGAACTGAGAGGGAGAGAGCAATTTCTTAATTTAAAAAGAGAAACAAACCACATATTATGGTTGCAATCTACTTTCTAATGCCATGTTCAACTAGCTAGTGTCAACCTGTGTGGCAAAAAGAAAAAAAAATCAATAGCCCTTCCCTAGAGAAACATGGATTGGGATAAAATTTATTTTGAAAGTCATAATAAACATTAAATCTCACAGTGCTTGAGACATGTAACCCATACCTATTTCTACCTTTCATCCCCCGTCCAAGAAAGACATGGTGAGGTACTGATTTCAGTTTCACAGTAAGTATGCCTGGTTTGTGGTGATTAAAGTGCCAGGTCTGAGGATCCATCACAAGTTGAATCCCAGCTTTTCTCTCACTTCACATCGCACGTGCCTCGCCAGTTGAACATCTGAGGCCGTGGACTTGCTTTTGGTCTACCAAGTGTAGGGGGAGGGGCGCCCTGCAGTCTTTCAAAACATAGACTTGTTTAATCTAATCATCTATCGGGCAGAGTCACACACTGATCAGCACAACCAGAGCTGCCTCTAACCACAGCAAAATACAGGCAGCCCCCTGTTGTGTCTCAACCACTTCCTAAGTCTGGCTGAGGATTTGGTCATGCTCTTTAAAGTTGCCTAGTTTTAACTTAGGAAACACACTGCAGTCTTTCTTGGTGCAGAAATTCACTTAGCACATTTTATAATTAACTACTATAATACAAACCTTTTGTGAGCTTGAAATTATGGATTTCATTAATCTTAATAAAATCCTATTGTTCCCCTTAGTATATTAGAAGCTGGCACAACATCAGTAAAATTATTGTTTCTAATGACCATATGTGCAGCAAGTGAAATCTTTATTATTACAAGTCTATAATAAAAGCTTGACAAGTTAAAAAATATAAACTCAGAATGTAAACTTAAATCAACTTGAAAACTTTCTGCCATTCTCATTTGGATTGTAAAATAGCTGTAAACACATTCCTGCCTCCACCCAAAGCACACGGATGGTTAGAAGCAACATTTTGAAATGCTCTAGCAATTGAGTCAGTATTTACTGTGCACAGCCTAGAAAGCAGAAGGCAATTTAAAACATCCTATGGGTCTTGTCCACATTAATCAACATTGCTCTTGCAGAAGTCTGTAGTCTCTATTGGCATCAGGTGACTGTGTACATTCAACATTTTGCATTTCATTGTTCATTTGATTTTGAGAGTGAATGGATTAGCAGGATGACAGAAGAGTCCCAGCTAACTGGTAAAGCAAGCAAGAAGAATTTTTCAGAACTCTTAATCTAACCCATGCTGTTGAACAACTTGCAGTTTAAGACCAAAGGGTTTCTATGGTTTGTCTATATTTTTCTTTTTCTCTTTGTAGCAGAGTCTCACTATGTGACCCAGGCTAGCTTGGAACTCATGATCCTTCTGTGTCAGCCTTTCCAGTGTTAGCAGTGTCAATGTGCCATCATGCCCACCATCTCTTTAATTTATTTTATGTGTTAATTTTCAAGTTAAGAGTTTTGTTTAAACTGGAGAATATTGGGGGAAGGAGGAAGGACACTTTGTTTTCTTTGTGCATAAAATAAACTGTACCTTCTGTTTGAAACCACTTTATACAGTGAAAGAAAGCATTTGACATTCCACGGGAACCTGTGTCAGTTAATAGAAACTATTCTTAATCAAATATATTCCTTTACTTCTTATAGAAAAAAAAGTAGATAGTCTATGCTAGAGTCCTGGATATTTCCTTCCAGTTTGTGTTTTGAGTGCAGTAACACATTTACAGTATTTGTTTGGAATGAAGGAAACTGCATATTTTGGAATGAGATTCAAGCAGATTCTAAATACTTGAAAGCCACTGCTTGAAGATGTTATTTTTATAACTACATAGACTGTTTATATAATTTCCAAGTCTAAAAAGTAGCAAATACATAATAAAAGATAAGGAAGACTCTATCTAAGAATAGATTAGAATTAAAATCCAACCCATTGTTAGCTTAGATTGAGCTGACAGTTCATGTAACAATTAAGAAATAAACACTTTGAACAGGTCAATGAGTTAAGGTCAAGATGCTTGAGAGACAAGGCTCTGATCATCTGCAGAGATAAAATCTGAGGTAAAGTTATCATTTTTAAAAATTTTAGGACTCACATTTTAGAGCACAACCTTATAATATTTAGGCAAAATTAAAATAAGAGAGCAATTAAAATGAAGTTAATAAAAGATGTTTTTTAATGAAAAAGGAATAAATCCATATATTTTTTTCCTTTGGACCTTAAATATCTCTTTAGGCCATTTGCCATATAGAAAGGAAAATTAAGCAGGCAATATTTAAATGAAAAAATGAATCACAGGGATATAATAGAGTTATAATGAAGTAAAGAGATACAACTAAGAAATTCAAGGAGACACCAGGATGTAATCATATACAAAGACACAGGTTTGACTCTGAATATAGGAGCTCACTATGTTCCCACTTTGTTCAGTCACTCTTAACTGTCTTGTTCGGCCTGTCTGATTCCATACTTCTCACTGCTTCTTCAGCCTGTGTAACACAGAACCCTTGTAGAAGAATTTAGGAGGACTGAGAATGTGACCTTGCCAGACTTAGACACTCTAGTCCAGGTGGTGTGGCATGAGTCAAAAGAAGCAATGAAGAGGCTATGTAGAAAGCTCAGCATTTCTTTTGTAGGGAAACCTGCCAAAGCTGTCACTCTGTGTAAAGATCACCAAAGGAGAGGAGGTCAGAAGGAAGCAGTAGCTTTTCCTTCAAGAATGTATGGTCTACAGTATTTCATTATTGGTCGATCATATAGGGACAGCACAGATGATCAAGCTGTCTAAATGACCTCGATGAGTAAGATTCCACAGGCAACTGAAAGGGGCTGGGTTTCATCTCAGCACTTTGCTAAGTGAAAGATGCTCAAAAATGTTTTGGACCAAATTAATATCAATGATGCTGTGAGAATGCTTTTTATATCCAAGATTCATATTTGATGCCAAGGAGATTGTCAGTACATCAATATCTCAGGATCAATACTTGAAATACAATAGTTGAAATGCAACTACTTAATTCTGTTCAACTGCTATCATATTTGGATTTACAAAATTGTCCCTTTTACTAGATATTATTCTGCTCCTCAAAGAAATGTGGTTAGGAATCGGCACCTTGTGAAAACACATAGATCCCTAGGAATGTGAGGTAGAAATTTTAATTTCCATTTAATAGTTATGATTGTAGCTTTAAAAGCTAAATCTTTTAAATAAAATATTGAAAAATCCTAAATGTAAAAACAATTGAATGATGCCTTGCACCACAAACAAAGATGCAAAGAGGTTGTGCATAAATTAAGAAAGGAAATGAAATATTTGACTAAGAAAAATGAAGTATGTTGATGTGGATATAAGTAACACCCAATATCTACATTCCACCCAGTTTGGTTCCTAAAACAATTTCATATAATATAGGGGTGTTCTTATATTTTAGAAATAAAGGCAGAATCTCAAAGAGCGATTTGACGCAAGGGGGATATTACTTCAGGAAGACACAAAGTTTCATGTATCTGATTATAACATTTAGTCGTTAAGTACTAAGTCAGTTTCTTGGACACCAGTCTCCTAGGTCAGTGTTTAGTTTTCCTTATCCCAGGGATATAGTTTAACTGTTTACCTCTCCCTTTAATTCACAGTTTTAGGGTTTAGAAGTATTTGGTATACTAAGTGAACTGAATATGTGACATTATAAAGTAAACTATGCTGAGAGCCAGCTTGGCTCCAGCTGCCTTGCTACTGGGAAGGAGACACGAATATTTACCTCAAACTACTGATTCCCTTTGACAGGAACTTACTATTATCACTCATGATGGGGCAAAACATGTTAAATTTCTGTGCAAACTGATTATCCCTGGATGAGTCAACACTGTCATGAATAACTTCTAAAAGGGACGCCTCGGCATTCCATAGGCGACGGTGACAAATTCTGTCTAGAAGTCATTTAGGAATGCTTAAAAAGAGAGAAAAAAGACAGTAGCAAGTTTCTCCTTAACTTTTAAATGACACTGTCAAAAGGAAACATCTACTGTGTTGCTGACTTTGCCTTCCTTTCCCCCCTCCCACCCCCCACATTAGTTAACCCTGAAAGTTCAAATATAAACAAATGTAATACCCAATGGTACATCTGAACCAGAAGAAATCTGGAATTAATTGCTAAGTATTTTGGGTCCCGTTGCAGCTGTTACAAGTGTTTGATTTGGCGAGGGAAGAGAAAAGAGAAGAGACGCTGCATACCAATTTCATGAGCCACAGTGAAAGCTGCGTGGAGGCCATCGTCTTCAATCACAGCACAGCTGCGCTCCGGAGAACATATGGTCCCAACGTCTGCCATTCCCAGGGTGTCACATGAATGATGCCCACATAAATCCTGCCCGGGAGAAAGAAAGAAATCATTAAAATCAATTTACATCCAGAAGGAGCCACCATGGACAGCCACTTGCTCACCCTGAATGGCAAGACTGAGATATGTTTGTGGTGTCATCTGCTCAGTGCTGGAAACCTTCCAAAGACAAATTCAAAGCAGAAACTCTTCTGAGCTACTTTGCAATCCAGAAGCACAGATTGGATAAAGAAATTCAATGATATTTTAGAAGATGTCATGACTACAGCTTGTCCATTACAATCTAAGCCCTAGAGCCTTAAAGCTGCAGTGAACACACCAATGTCAAGGGTTACACATGTTCAACATAGGAAAACCTAGTATTCTCAACTAAATTCAGGTTGAACTTCTTGGATGAGAGTCTGAATAATTTGTTTTCTATTAGAGTCCATCTATAACCACACACTTGTGATAGAATCTATTACTAAGATATTTGTGTTTATACATATGTTCATGTGTATATATAGATTCAGTCATTTATATAGGAAACAAACAAAACTTGAATCTCTATGTATAATTAGATAGAAACATAAAATTTCCATCTGTCCATTATTACTTGAAAGATCAGTTTTGAATTTCTCAATTGAATTGTGATTTTATACACTTTGTCTTCAGAAATGTATGTAGGGTCACACATAGCTTTTTAATCATTTTACACTTATTTATTGGGTGTGTGAACATATGTGTGCCACAGTACATGTATGGGGATCAAAGGACAACTTGTGAAGGTCAGATTTCCACTTTCACAATATGAGTCTAGGAGATCAAAGTCAATTTGTCAAAATTGGTGGCAAGCATAACTTTATCCACTGAGCCATTTTGCTCATAGCTATTAGTATAGTGTGTCTCAACATGGTCACATATGAGACATCATGTGGGATATAAATATGTTGTATATGTAGATATGAGTGTATTCACTTTATTCTTGTGATATTCCACAGATTTTAAGAGATTCTAAAAGCAAAAATGATCACATCATACTAATTTTTTAAAAGTCAGTTAAAAAAACATCAACAAGACACTAAACAAATTAAGCTTAAAGAGGATAATAGAAGCTACAAGTTTCGACATGTCCAATTTCTAATAACATTCTCTTTAAATGTTAATTTAAGTATTAAATAGACATAAAATGTCTTGTGTATACTTATTAGTTTCATTAAAATTCAACATGTGTATTTACAACCAAAAGAACAATATAGCATTCCTAAGTAAGCCATAAGTTAATAACAAAGCCTGGAAAGGAATTTAAAATATTAGTTTTGGAAAGAAGTGCTGTTTCTATTATAGCTGTCATCTGTTCACAATGTGTATCTTACAGTAGGGACTCAACCAACATTTGCTTCATTAAATTGTATGGTGAGATACAGTCAGACTCAATGTAATGGTCCTCATACATCTTTATGATGCTGCCTGCTGGTAGGACCTTAGCAGCCTTCAGCCACGCAGGTGCAAGGTGTATTCCCACACATCCAATGTACAGACTCAGTGCCAACAGGTCTTCCTCATTCCTCTCTATTTTGCTGTGTAGAAGTCCAACAATGGTGAGCAATACTTAAAAGCTATACTGAATTCTCTTCTCTTCTCTTCTCTTCTCTTCTCTTCTCTTCTCTTCTCTTCTCTTCTCTTCTCTTCTCTTCTCTTCTCTGTTTTCAGGTCCTTCATGTGTTGTTTATATTCTGACTTTCAGTTATATTGAGCTACCCACTGGCCACCATGTTATTACAGCTTCAGATAGTGGAAGTCAGCTTCTTGTCAATAAGAAATCTTTGTGAGTCATAACCCCACACCAATGATGCCCCCGAAGCTCCCCTGGGTATCCTTCCATGTCATCCCACGAGATCCCAAATTACAGCTGCTAAGAACAAATAAGCAGTTTTAAAAATTGAAATTTGGGTAGTCTTTTGCATAATATTTACCATTTGGGATAATAATATAGTATAACAACTTTTTAATCCCCCCTTTCATTGTTTTAGCAATTTTAGGACCAGATCCCCGTTATAGTTGAATCCTATACACACAGTAGGTTATTTTTGCATATAAATGTGTTTTAAAACCAAGATTTATGTTTATCATCATAATTTGGAGTTGATTATCTTCAAATAGTAAAATCCAGAAATTGACTTCCACCCCTCCAGTCACTAAGCAGCTTGGAGTCAGTGTAAAAGGAAATGGAGTGGAAACCGGAATCTTATTATCTCTGTTTACTGCTAATCAATTGCTCATTAGAGGCCATCAACCCTCCTTGTTTTCTCTGAATTACATTAAATGCATTTGGCCTTTTGCCATGGAAATTGTGCACGTGACTAAATTATGAATAGAAGCACTTGTTATTTTTTTAACCATACTGATTAAGCCCCTTGACTGCAGAGCCACACCATTACACTCCTACAGCTATAATTATAAACTGGATATATAAATTTATAAAATTATGAATTTCCATGTCTCTCATGCAATTTCAAATACTTTCAACGCAGTTATGGTTTCACCCTCAAGATGTACAAAGAACATATGAACGTTGTGAGCCATTGTTCTTGTTAAGGTATGAGAGACTATATGTCAAATTATTAATATAGCATATTGCATCCATATTTTTTTGTTTTCTGGTACAGAACTTACTTACATGTTAGTTAGCCTTCAGGTTTATAGGGTTTTTAAAATTCAGAGGAGGAGGGGTAGGGATTGTACTGGGGTAATCACATATTAATGTATTCACATTATAGCATATATATTGATATGTGTTCTAGAATTGGGGGTAGGAGACACTACAGAAGGCAGCTTAGCATCTATTAAAGAGGTAAGTGAATTAAACGTGCTGGCAAGTGCTTTGCTGCTTACTTAGCACCCATTAGAAGGCAAATAATGTATTTGCAGTAGTTATCTGTGTAGAATCAATTCCTTATTACCATTGTGTATTGAATGATACAGTGGAAGAATGAGCAAAATATAAGTGTTCTGGAGGTTTGAGGGGAGTTAACTGTGGTCCCATGGTATGGTGTTGGCCAGGCTACAGGACAGAGACAGTGGATTTAACTTCAAGATATATCTGAGATAGTCTTCAGAACCAAAAACTTACCACAAGGAAGTCATTAGCCCTGTTACTATCACAGATACCATGAATATGGGGACTTAGTAACTTTTCATGCCATTCAGAAATACTACTAGTGCCTCAGACCTATTTGTGGGGATAGAGAAGGGGATGGGGAGCCAGTAAAGCATGCCACCTAGAGCTTCAGTTTTCAGAAGGGAGCTTGGAAAGCACCCATGCTTAGTCCAGGATGGGGAAAGGAGCCCAGCACCAAGTGGCATTGTTATCCAAGCAAAGAATGTCACAGGAGTGGGTGGGAAAATTTCTGGTCTTGATTGAGAGATTGTTTTCCCATGAAGTAAAAATTTTGTTGAGATAAGGACTATGAGGAAAAATGAATTCTGATAAGGGCAGATACCTTCCTAAGGGCAGCAGTAGCAGACACTTAGGTCAAAGAAGAACACTTTATATAGTATTAGCTCCTGGGAAGGCCAACAGTGGAGTTCAAAGCAAGGTGAGAAATCATAATGTTTTGGGTGCCCACTCTTCTTTCCACACAATTCTACTGAGAAGAGGCTAGTGATGAAAGAATTAACACGGGGTCTACATTTTAATCAGAAGTAGCATACACATACATATATACATATAGTTTGTCTTGTGGATTTTTATCCCTGATCAACAAGTACTGACTGTACATATTAATGAGTTCTGTGTGACAGTTCCACATATGCAAACAAAAGGCATGGATCAAATCAAGTTTCTGTTATCTACCATCACTGCATACCATAGATCTGATTCTTGAGGAGATCATTTTCCTTTCTAGCTACCTATACAGCAATCTCCAATAAGAGTATCTTATTTTTATATTTAAACAGAGATTATATTAATTTGAAATGTTAACTCAATCGTCAGGGTGACCTGCATTATACAATTTCTAAGCAGGCATCTGTACAAATAAGGGGTTCTGAACATGACAGAGTCCATTGGGACTGGGGCTAAAGGACCCAAGCATATTCACTTCTATAATGATAACCGTGTACCTACAATAAGCTAGCTCTTATGCTAATTTCTGCCACTATAGTGAAAAAGGTTCTAATACTGGGTCTTAAGAAATGTGATAACTTATGTGATCAAGAGAGAAGTGTTGAGAGGAAGCAAACTGACATGCTGTGGTGAGCAGATAGTTGTGAGTACACCGAGTGGTGAATGGTCCCTCCTTGAGACAATCAGTAATGGTTTTCACAGGATTGGAAATACTTGCACTGGGTATGATGTTCTGAGAAGAAAGGCATCCTAACAAGGTGGGACTCAGAAAAGTAACCTCTGACTTGGGAATGACCTGACATGGCATTTTGTTGAGACTAGAGTTCCACAAGTTTGTAATGGACTAACAAGGAATCTGGGGAAACAATCTGAACAAAGAATTTTAAGAGCAGACAATCATTTTAATAGGTTTGAGGTGAAGAGACAGGAAACAGGGAAGAAGAGACACAACAAATTATAGACTAAGAGGAACAAGTACTTGGACCAGTCCCTGATGATAGGAACCAGGCTGTTAAAGATGGTTAATGTAAGGAAAATTGCTTTTAGAATCCAAATCTATTTTTTTTTTTTGAGCTGAGGATCGAATCCAGGGCCTTGCGTTGTTAGGCAAGTGCTCTACCACTGAGCTAAATCCCCAACCCCTTCAAATCTATTTGTAAGACATATTTTGGAAACAATTTATGAACTTTAAGACAAAGGCTCGTCATCATTCATACAAGGACTCTATCCAGCTATGCCTGTGTTGGTAGTAACTTAAAACATCTGAAATATAGATGAAGAGATTCAAGCTCAGGAGAGATAAGTGCCTGAGTCTTTAGCCTCAGGGCAGTGAAGCTGAATGTCAGTTATCGCTAACCATTGCACTCCCTGCACTCCACAGCATGCTATCATTGAATAACTGTCCTACTCTTGACATCCACATTATCTTTTGCAATCACAGACTGCACTCAATTAAATGAATTTCATTTTCTTATAACAAATACAAAGCTGCCTTGGTGGTCTTCATGCATGGTGTGTTGACGAAAGTAAACAATTAGTTCCATAGAAAATAGACAAAATGTTCTGTGGAAGATGCTCAAGAAAACAAGAAAATGAATGTGAGAGATAAGAACTTTTCTGAAATAGTTAGCTTCTCTCTTCTCTTTCCCTCTTCTTCTTCCCCCCTCTCTCTCACACACTCATGAATGACGTCTAACTATTCAAGTCAAGATAATTGACCTTTATTTCTTATGTTTTCCATTATCCCTTCCTACCTGGATTACTACCCGAGATTTCCAATTGATCCTTTTGTCATCTGCAATTTCCATATCTATATACTGTTATCAGTTAACTTCTTAGAGTAAGGATCGTGTAAGATTCATTTATTCCTCCCTATTGGTCACAGCTTGGCATCTAAAACTCTACATAATATAGCTTGATCTATTCATGCCCTATCCTGGCAGCTATTTCCTGCACAGCTCATTGGTGTTTTGGCCCCCAAATAATAAGCTGAAATATTCTATCTAATAGAAAAGCTTAACATGCCCACATTTGTCATTTTTTTAAAAAAAACCTTTCTTGACCCACACCTTTCAGTCCCTAACATCACTATGCCCACAGGAGCCAGCCAGCCAATTAAGACACAGGGCTCATTTTATAGCACTCCTCAGATACCTCCTCCACTAATGTTCTTTCTGCTGCAATTAGTTCACAGTGAAATATGTTGTAGCATGACGCTATTACCTGAATGTATCATCCCAAATTCCTTAGCCCAATTCCCAGTATTGCAGTGTGATTGTATTTGGAGAATACCTTTTTCCTCTGATCTCCTTTCTTTCTGTTTCCATCCCTTCCATCCTCTTCCCCCCCCACACCTCCTCTCTCTGACACACATAGAGAAAGAGGAATGAAAAGGTAAACACACAGGAAGAAGATGGATTCCTATGAACCAGAGATGTCTTATCAGAAGGTGTACCAGGATGATTTTTGATCTTGAACTTTCTTGTCTCCAGAACAGAAGAAGGATTTCTCTTTGTTGTTATATTTGTCTCTCCTTTGTTATTTTGCTTTTGTAGCACTAGCAAACCAATACCTGCAATATATTATTTTTTTTCCAGTAATCTAGTTGTCATTTCTTTCTTTACTTAATAATCATCCAATCATCCTGTTCCCTGTCTTCATATAGCACCTTTGTACATTTCACCAACTCTCCACAATGCCTCTGGCTATACAAGGCAGATGGAAGTTTGGTGTGTCTGTTATATTAACTCCTGGACATGTGTCTGGCTAGTACTGCCTTATCCAAAACTGAATTCTAAAACCTCATCTCTGCCTGTGACATTTGACAACTTCATCTACCAGAAGTTCTAATGGTATACCTACTCAGTATCAATGTTGTATTTTCTGGAACAGATTGTTAGGAAGTGGTGATTTTTTAAACCTCTATATATCTCTGACCATAATGATAATTGTTAATTATTTGGATAAGCTAATCACCTGCTTGAAGAACAACTGACAGGACTTCGTCCTTAGATTATCTGTGTTTCTCTTCAAATGTATATTTCTACTTGCAAAACAAAACAACATGATGGTGGCTGATTGTTCAGTTGTTTAGGGATAAAAAGATTCACACTACAGATAGTACCTAAGAAATGTTCAGTAACAGGTAGTTGAATCCAAATCAAATCAATCCATCCATTGAAAACAAGGCAATTACATTTTTGCAACGAGATCTGGATAAAGCCACCCAGGAAGAATCAGTGTTTTGCTTCTCTTCCCTGTCACAGAGTTTGTTTACCCATGCTGAGAGCCCGTCAGTTTTCCTGATAATAAGAGTGATTTATTCATGCATTTCTTTCTCTCTGCTTCTGATAAGCCTGCTGAGGGTACACAGGCATTTTCCATCTTGTTACTTTCATCTCCCAAACAGAGTGTCTCCTCACAGCAGATGTGCACATGCAAAGTGACCACTATGAGACAATCTACCTTTTGTCTTGTTGTATATTGTTTTATAGCTCAAGTTTTTCAAAAATATTTCTCACACCTTTTTCATAAATGACAAGGTAGAGAGTTGCTTTATCTGTGACCACTCATTTCTGGATTATTAAATCTCTTTTAAGATGGAGCTGTAGTTGTAATTCCTTGTCCATGGTCACTGTAAGCTTAAAGTAGTTTTGAACTCCAATATGTGACTGAATTAGGTGGTCCAGTCAGCAAAATCATGACAAAGAGTGCAACCCTCTCTCTCAAGGTATTTGTCTCCTGGTGTCCATTACTTGCCCAACCTAAGAAGGAATCAAATAGTAGAGGGAAATTTTTTGAATCCTGGATAAAGCATCCTAGGTTAGGCATGGGAAAAGAGGGATGAGGTGGAGTATAATAGCTTATTAAAGCATGCTTTAGTAATGAATGAAACTTAATGGACCTTATATTGCAGTCTCTTAGCTGGTTCATCATCAAGCCTATGTTTTTAGTCTATGCAGTAATAAAGAGTTCATTGTTGCTGGTCATATGTAGGGAGAGGATTATGAAAGAAACTGATTCTGATATTAATCAGGAAGATGCTTGTTTCTAACGAGGGATGGATGGTCTAGAAAATTAGCTCAAGAGTGTCTTTAAAATGCATTGTTTAATTAAAGAGAGAGTCTAAATGAGGAGAGGACTCTGGGAGCAAAGAGCAAAACCCTGAGGACTGGATTTCTAATGTTTGGTGGCAGAAGCAGTGTGAATTCCAACAGGAATGTCTTTCACAATGGAAGTGACTTTGTGCCAGAAAAATAATGGGTGCTGTTTCTATAATTAGAACGTATCTAAAGACCAGGGCATGGCCTTGAGAGTGAAGTGTGTTAGCTCGATAGTTGAATTATTAACATTCTTCTGCTGACTGCTAGACACAACGTTCAAGGTGTTACTGGCTAGTAAACAGGAGTGAAAAGCACTTCCTCACACATTTGCTTCACGCCTGAAAAACAAGCAATTTAGCAGAAAACATCTGGACATACAATTTGAACAGAACTCAGAGCCCATCAAAACATGAATTTGATGGCTGAGCGTCTGGCTGCTAAGCAACACATCTTACATTCAAAACAGAGTTGTAAAAATGGAATCCTGGTGCCAACTCCGGGTATTTCTCATTGAAAAGAAATAGCTATGAAAGTTATTTCTTTCATATGGCCAGCCTGAAAATACCTGACTTCTACTGGACAACAGAGCCCTGATCTTCTCACTTCTAGACTTCTTGGTTTCCACTTTTTGAGACATTAGGCAGAGATTTACATGCTTTCAAATGAGCATTGTCCAGTATTGAAATAGTTTCACCAACCACCTAATAGTCTTCCTTTAAATTAGAACAATGTATTTATATTATCAGTGCTTTTCAAAGATTCAATTCTCATGAAGTTAGATGAATATGTCAGAGATCAACTACAAGCCAAATGGCATTTGCTTTATTTAAGTATGCTTCTGCTTGGCAAGGAGGCCAGAAAGAACTCCACTAAAGGATTTCCCATGTGCAAACCAGCTTGAAGAATCTTCTTGCAATTCTTAGTAAAGTTAAGTTAGTACTGGCAAGATGGATGGCTTAAGTGGGTACAGACACTTGCCACAGAGCCTGAGAACCTGAGTTTGATTCCTGAGACCCTCATGGTGGAGAGAAAGAACCAATTCCCAATGGTCATTCTTTTTGACGCCTGCTTACATGCTCTGGCTCATGACCTCCTCATAACTAGAATGCAATTAAGAGCTTTTAAATTAAAAACAACTTCAAGAACGAATTTATATCTATCATGCATTTGTCTAGTTAAAATACAGTGATGTGTTTTCCAGAGTGGAAAACAGTGATTTTCAATTACCCAAGTAAAAATCCAACACAGAAAAAGCAATAGACACCATTTGCAATCACCTACTGGTTTCCTTTTAGCTGGGAAATAACTGGGAAAAGTATGTTCCGAGGTGCAAAGAGTGAGGGGTCATCAAGCTAATTTTAGAATTATGAACTACAGTTTTGTATTAAAACTTAAAGAAAATTATTACAATGATTGGCAGTCTATGCCTTTTGGTGTGGTCTGCCTACAAAAGTATTTTTTCCTCTTTCTTGAGGGAACCTCCTTCCACAAACTCTCCCAAGCCTCCTTCTTGGCAGGCACTCATGATATAGCAACTCAAGGAAACACAGACGTGGAAAGTTGCTTATTAAAAAAAAAAAAGGACTTGGAAACCAAGTGAGAAAAGGATAGTTTTACAGCAGAACTTCACAGGGCAGCCTACGAAATAAATGTTCTACCATTTCAAAGACTAACACTAGGCAGAGAAATTAAAGGATGGCTTCCGGAATATCTCTTAATGACATGAAAGTTTTTCCATTGTACACAAGGATGTGATACCTCCTTCTCCCTAAATTTAGTGTCTTTGTTTGCATGTGGGCTACATTTATGTCCACCCCATGAACCACAAGTTTTTCTCTGTTCTGAATTTATTAATGCTTCTTCCTTCATGCCATGGGTGTCTTAGTAAAAACAGAAAAATTCAGTAGCAAAACTGTAGTACCTAAAAGCCTCTGTAATGTGCCATTGAACTTTCTGTCCTTGCTCTTTTGTTATAATTTGTAGTTTTACACAGTAAAAATAAGTTTATAGTTGCTCCATCGATGCTGGGTGTATCTCATACACCTAGAATGAGTTTTAAAGACCAACCCCTTCCAGGCATATGAGAGGCACAAGTTAGGCAGAGAACTCTATTTTGGCAATGGGCCAGACTTAAATCAGAGACTTACAACCCATCAAGTTGCTAGGAATAGGGACAGCTGGCTGATCATTCTGAATGGGGGGTGTATATCACACACTCCAAGGTCCAAGTGACACTGGGAGTGAGGGGCAGAGTGTAACAGCCAGGCATGTGAGGGGTGCTGAAAGTGATGGCTTCTGGGCATGTGATTGCCATGGCAATCATGCATATACTGAAATTGTGGTCATCTGCAGAAAGCACACGTGTACACACACACACACACACACACACACACACACACACACACACACAGTAGAAGGGGTCTAGTTGGGAAGAAAGGAGTCAACAGGAATGGGAGGAGATAAGATAAGGGCAATGCAGGGGGATATTGTCAACCAAGACAGTTTTTGTGGATTTGGACACCGGGGCTCACAACTACCAGCCAGGCCCTACTTTTTGTCTGAAACGTCACGCTAACTTGGTGGTCTGGTAACTGTGTAAATAGATCTGTTCCTCCCAGAATGTCTGGGTTTCTAATGGCCCATCTCTTCCCTTCTCTGTAACCATCTTCTTTAACGTGGGGAAGTCCTTGGAAAACATCCTTTCCCCACATCCTGAAGCTCTGCCCAGACCTTCAGAAACATTCGTCCAAAACTCAAACCTTCCAACTGGATTTGACCCGTGTTTGGCAGCTGGGTTGGAGGGTGGTGTTTGTGATGTGCTAGCAGAAAGCCTCCTTCAAGGGTTGTCCTCTCAGCTGATTGGGCTTCTGCATCCTCCTGGCCCTCCCACATTCCTTCCTTCTCAGCAACTCAGATTCCAAGGTGGACACGTCAGAAGCCCATTTGGAAGCCCCATTAGAAAAGGAGCCCTTTGGAAAGGGCTCATGTCGCAGAAGGGTTCGCATAAGGACATTTACAAGGGAGGTCATCGATCAGATAAAAGCAACTGCCAACTTTCAAGTCCTTCCCATTAAGTTGGACAAAGCAGTTTTTCTGTCTTGGCTGGGAAGTAGAAAACACGATTTCAAAGGCAATTTTACTTTTCCCTTTTCCCAATTAACTGTTCACCTTCCTCAAGCACAAGCATGTCTACTTAGTCGTGTGCAAACACCATACTCTTCTGTCTGACTGGATGGCATCTAGCATTGTTGAATGTTGATCTCCTAAGCAGGTCTCCTCACCTAAAGCAGGACTTTCTGCAGAGGCTAATTGAAACACCTGAGTGGAGCTGGAGACTGAGTTTCCTGCAAGATGCAGTTAAACAAATCTAGAGTGAGTGGCAGGTGGTTTGTGGTAGAAGCGGAGCCACCAGCAAGTCTACCCCTTCCGCCTGCCTCCTATCCCAGACCGGGGTCCCCACCGGCTGCACTTACCTCTCGGGTGAAGAGGATGGCTGCATCATAGTGCTCCTCGTGGTCATCACCTAGCTGGTTGTGTTGGTGCTGCCATTTGCAAAAGTTCTTGAGGGTCGTGGCCGCATTCTTGCTCACCTCCAGACTCTTCTCCTTGTCAGCCAGCACCACCACCTTCACCACAGCCAGGCGGATGTGGTTCTCGATGCTAGCGTGACTGTACAGCCGGTTGGCAATGGAGGCTAGGGTCAGCAGGTAATGCTGCAGGCCCCGGCCATACATCCTTGCCATGGAGGAGTCAGCCACCAAAAGGAGCTCCACCTGGCGGGCCCTAGAGATGGAGCGGCGTCTCCGCCTCCACCAGGTCTGAGGTCCTGCGTCCCCAGCTGGTGAGAAGGCTGACTGGTCCAGGAGCTGAGGGGCCAGAGATGCGCGTCGCCTGGAACTACTGTGCACCGAGGGGCGCTCTTGAGGCCTAGGTGGGGACGCGGGAGTCTCACAGCTGGCGCGTGGCGGCAGGGCTTCGAAGCTGAAACCCTCGCGGGTGTAGATGTGCAGGACGCGCGAAGAGCCATCCCCGTACACTCGTCCGGCCTCTGCCTCTGCCCAGGACTCACGCAGGAGCGGCTTCAGAGTGTAGCGCGAGTGCTTGACCGCGAAGAAGCCGTCGAGACCCCCACAGAGGTCAAAGACAGCTAGGGATCTCGGGCTGCCATCCACGGTGCCCCGGTAGAAGCAGTGACCCCGGTGGCTAGGTGATGCACTCAGCCCGCCTCCTGCAGTAAGGATGCCACCAGCAGTGGCCACTGAGTCATCCCTTTCCAGATCCAGCAGGAACCTCCGGCCGCCCAAGTAGACAAGGTAGCCCACCTTGCCACCTCCTGAGTAGAGCTGGTCTATATTCTGCACCAGCCCGCTGCTCCTGCGCTGCCTGGCCAGGAGGTTCGGACGCTCCAGCTCCTGCGTCTCCTCCCCCTGCCGCTGGCCGGGCTGGGTGGCCGCTGCAGCAGCTCGAGGCTGCCTTGTTTTATCCTGGGCAGGTGCCCTGGTGGGGCTGTCAGCGGTCAGGGACAGGCAGGACGCGCACAGCAGCAGCAGCAGGGACGCCCACTCGAGCCGCATAGTGCGCTGCCCGCCGGGAGGGGCTGCGCGATTGAGTCTAGCTGGATGTTTGCTATTTGCTATGGAAGTTTCAGGGGCGGGGGTGGGGGACTCACCCTCCCACCCACCTACCCACACACTCTCTACACACTTGCTTGCAAGGTTGAGTCAAGTGTCTAGGGGAGGAGGGTAGGGGAAACCCGCAGCAGACCGCCAGCCTGTCCTGGCCGCGGTGCCAGCGTGCGAACTTTTTCTTTGTTGGTGAGGAAAATGTTTGGAATTGTGCTCCAAGAGACGGAGAGAGAAAAATAAAACGGGGGAGGGGAGGAGGAGCAAAAAAGCAAAAGCCAGGCGGTGGAGAGCTACCAAATATGAAAAAGGAGAGAAGCCCAATGCAGACAAGATCGTTGCACAAACCATCAAAACAAATGAGAAAAGAGAGTAAAGAGGGTGGCCGCGCTCCCCGCCCGCAACTGGTGCGCGTTGACTCCCGCCCCCTCCAAGCCTAGGGCTCGCCGGCTGCGGAGCTTCCAAGCTCCGACCCACTTCCTTTCTTATTCCATGGGCTTCCTCGGCTCTGCTGGAACCCGAAGGCTGGAGGAAAAGAGACGGAAAAGAAAAAAAAAAAATCCCTAAAATGTTTAAAATCAAAAGGCAGAAGGCGGCCTGCGGCGAGCCAGCGAGGCGCGGCGTCCCGGACCCTTCTGCTACCGCGACCTCCCGCCCGCGGTCATCCCCAGTCGGCTGCTGCGGGCGCAGAGAGCGGCTCCAGCACTGTGAAGATGCGAGGAGGTGGGACAATGAATTTATAGCGGCGTGCCATCCTGCAATGGCAATTTCAACAATTCGTCACTGCACGCTGCCTCTTAAAGGGAGAGCTTCCCCCCACCACTCCCACCCTTCCCGGTCCGCGCCTAATCCGATGGGGGAGGGCGCAGGGAGAGGAGGAGGAGGGTGATGGAGGAAACGGAGACCGGGAAGGAGGAAGAGATCAGGACCTGGCAAGGTGGAAGGAGGGACAAAGGAGGAAGCTAGGTAGAGAGAGGGAAAAAAAAAAGTATTTGGGCAGGAAAACAGGAAATTTCCTTGGCCTCATTTAAAGCCGCAGCAACTCCGGGTCCGTGTGATATTTCACAACCAATCGGGGTTGGCTAACCTCGGCTTACCTCATCTCCCGAAGGGGTGTTTTGCTGTTTTAAAAGTTTCTCCCTGCCTCCTTCCCCTTGCTGTGGGGTATGAAGTTCTTGCCTCCTTTTGCGAGCCGGTGCGCTCTGGCCTTGCAGACCTGGCAACTCCATCCACTGGCTAGGGCTTCCAGCCGCCGGTGCATTCCCAAGTCCTGCTCTCTTTTCCCTGGCTCCCTCCGGCCGGTCTCGGTAGCTGATTTCCAACCTTCTCATCTAGTTTGTGCAAGCTCCAACACTTGCTGACTTCGGGCTGTGGGTGACTAACTTCTCTCCGGCCACCAGCTGAGCAGCCAGCGGGGTAGCCGCGGGTGCTTCCTGGCGCGTCTCTGGGCAAGCGGCGCTGCGCTGCGGTGACCCCGACAGGGCCGGCTGCGGCCTGGGAAGTCCTTGGCTTTGTGTATAAATGGCGGTGCTCTCAGCTTTCTCCAGCGCATTGTTGGTCAGTGCCCACAACTTGTCAGTTATTCCAGCCACTGGAACTTTGGGGGCTGTAGAATGTCAGGGTGGGAAAGAGTTAACTGTTGAAGGCAATTCTGCATCCTCCTCTCAGACTTTGAAATTTTGTGCTCACACTTTTCCCCGCGTACTTCTTACAGGGTAATTAAATGGCAAACACGCCTTTGTTTACTTACTATGTACGCCTCTCCTAAATCAGCCGCTCCGCTCCAGCTCCCCCTCCCCCGCCCGTTTTCAAAAGCTCCTATTAGGGTGAAAGAATGTTTTAGGGGAGGAAAGTTGGTGATCATTAGTAGGCAGGTGGCATGGTCCCTGCTACTCAGTTTCTCCATCCTTTGTTTCCCCTAATTATCAATTCTAAGAAGGCAAAAAGAAAACCCAGTGACTTTCTCACATCAAGCTGATAGGTAGCAGGTCCACTGTTAGTCCCTGCATACACTTCATATAATTTACACATTTCCATCCTTTTTAATTCCACTGTTTCAGAGGATAGATGGGATACTTACACATTTCCCCTAAAGTATCCATTCTCAGGGAAGGTACCTTGAGGCCCAAGACCAGGGAAGGCAAAACAGTAGTTAAAGAGAACATGAATTTGAGAGAGAACAAGGTGCTTTGGGGGTGGGGAGTATGCGTTGGGAGGAGTTGGAGAGAGAAAAGGGAAGGGGGAAATGATGTAATTACACTCTAATTTAAAAATTTATTAAAAATAAAACAAAAGAACTATCAAGCTGTGATGTCCATCACCCTTGTGTGTGCTATGACCCCGTGGAGTCCTCTGGTAGGCAAGGAAATCCAGTCCTGATATCTGGTTCTCACTCAGAAATTGCCTTACTAGCTTCTCTCACTGCTGAGACTAAGTGACTAACAAGAAGCACCTACAGAGAGGAGAGATTTATTTTGGCTCCTAGTATGAGGGGACACAGTCCATGCTGATAGGAAGGCATGGCGGTAGCGAGAGCATGAGGCAGCTGGTCAGACTGCCATCAGTCAGGAGGCAGAATTAGACGAATACTGGAGCTCATCTCGGTTTCCCCTTTGTTTGCAGTCCAGAATCGTAACAGTGCTGCCTACTTTCAGGGTAGACATTCTTCGGCATCCAGTGAATCTAGCAAGACTTCTACAAGCATGTACAGAGGGTTGTCTCCAGGTGATGTTAGACCCTGTCAGTACTAACCATCACTGAAAGCAGAGGATTTTGGAGATGCCAGGAACACTTAGCAGCCTTGATGGATCCTGAAATATATTAGGATCTAGAAGGAGGCTGCTGCTGAAAGCATTTGCACTTCCCAAATGCTATGGGTTTTTTTGTTTTTGTTTTTGTTTTTGTTTGTTCTATAGTTATCACTACCATGCAATGTGCAGGCATTAAAGGCAAAGAATGGAGGTCCAGAAACCTTTTCCATTTCCCACTAACCTTCATCTTTCTAATGACCAGTCTCTCCAGGGGAGATTGCCTGTGCTTGTGGAAGCAGAAGAGGTCAGAATGAGAAGGCCTCCATAAAGTCACATGTTTGGTCCCCAGTTGCTGGAACTGTTTGGGAAGGATTAGGAGGTGTGGCCTTGTTAGAGGAGGTGCATCACTGGGGGTCAGTTCTGAAGTTTCGCAGTGTTCTCTCTCTGCTTCCAACTTTGGAATCAAGATGTAAGCTCTCAGCTGTTCCTCCCATCATGGACTGTAAACCTCTGAAATTGTAAGCCCAATGAAATTATTTTTAATTAAATTAATTTTTCATTTTGTCCTCATCATGGTGTTTTGTCACAATAATTAAAAAGTAACTAAGACACACACCTTTTATACCACTTTCAGAAAAAAAAAAAAAAAAAGTCCAGTATTTGGCATCAAGCACAGTCTCCAAAATGACTTTTATTTGAAACATTTAACTGGCTCATTATCTGTGCTTCAAAGGATCATTTAAGGGGTTGGGGATTTTACTCAGTAGTAGAGCGCTTGCCTAGCAAGCAGAAAGCCCTGGGTTCGATCCTCAGCTCCAAGTTAAAAAAAAAAAAAGGATCATTTAAAAGAAAGTCACTTCAGGTGATGCTAGGCATCACTTCCTACTGACTTTGTCCTCACTGAAGTCTTTAGACATCTCACAAAAACATTACTCTTCTAAGAGGATGCCTGAATCTGAATGTCATACTTTCAGCTCTGATAAATGAATGACACTAGAATGCAGACAAATTAACCAAATCTTTGGAAGTATGTTAAGAGTAGATCTCTTTCAAAAAGTGAGCATCAAATAGTAAATATTTATTGGAAGTGCTTGTCACAGTGAAAGGAGGCAGATAGAGCTTGAGATAAAATGAGTAAATTCTTATTGAAGGGGTATTTTAATGGGCATATTTTTATTTTCCATGGAAGGTACTTATACACTGTAGAAAGTTAATTTGTTACTATTTGAAACAAAGATACGGCACAGGGAACCAGCATTAGCTGCGATGTTCCATAACAGAAATTAACCATTGTTAATTCGCAGAAGAAATTTTCACTAGGTGAAAGTAGCAGTCTTTAGTTGTACAATAGGAAGGCATAATATACTGTCCACTGTGTTTAGATAAAGCCATTTATGACTTTACTGATTGGACAGCTATTTTTGTGCATAAGTGATGAGAATTTTTTGTTACATTATTGAATGGGTGATCCCAAGTCACTGATATATAAACTGCACATTTTTCCCAGAGAAAGATTTTTCTACTGTAGAATACTACAAGTTGAAATTTACCATGGGGATTATGTAAGGCATCTACTAAGTACCAGTTAGTCACAAGCTGAGGCCTACAAGCTAAAATGACTTGCCTGTGGATAAAATGCCTACTAGCGACTGGGTCTCCCCAAACTGAAATCTCCTAACTCTTAATTATGTTCAATCCACAACACCTCTTAAAAACCTACACAGCTTAAGAAAAGACACCTCAAGGTGTAAGGGGCTTTGTGAGACTCTCCAGGGACTTATGAAGGTGAACAAGGCACCATTGATGTTTGCAAGGAATTCACAGGCTCAAAGAAGGAGCCAAGGAGATCAATAGGTACTTGGACTCCAACCTGGAAAATACAAATACAGAGGGGAAGAAAGAGCAATATCTACAGGTGTTCCACACTGTGCTTCCAGCGTGGCTGCACTCCACAGGATTTTGGAGCCCGGGTAAGTAGTATTTTCTCAAATTTCCATTTGTTAAAGTGTCAAATCCTCACCTCTACCCCAAACTATGGTTTTAATGGTAAGAGTGAGGAAATACCCAACAGTAAAATATTCCCCTGTAGCCAAACACCTGTTTTTTACCTCCCACATGGAAGAATCACAGCCTCTCCAGTCTGTTTTGCTTTCCCACATCAAGACTTCTACCCCAGGCCTTGCTGCAATTGGAACCCTCTCTCTTGGTATAGGGAGCACAGATGCGTTGAGCACAGATGCTGGGAATGAAAATGTCTTTCTGCATGGCCCATTTTTAAATGATGTCAAGTGAGCCTCTTCCTCCTGTTTCTCTTTGGTTTGCAACATTCTAGCTCTTAGAAGTCGCTGTTCAAAACCAAAGTTATGGCAGTAAGGTAATGAGGATATATGCTATTCTATTCTAGCTTTGACACAAACCCAGAGTCTGTAGAGGGTTTTCAGAGACTCTGCTGCCAAATAATGTCCCTTTCTTCACATCCCACCCATGCTGTCTCTTATATTCCACAATGTAGACATGAATCTGATGACTAATGTAGTCTTAGCATTTCACAAGCAGCAAACATAGTTAATACATGTTACTATGCGCAGATGTATAGATGCACTCACTGCAACCCACAGTCCTCTCTAGACTGCACTGATGACTGATATAAGGTCTGCTCAGAGCTCAGACAAATGAAAGAGCTTCCATAACCTACTCTTTCTCCCTTGCAAAGACAATATTCTTGAGACGTGGTATGGTGAAATGTTTTTTTTTCCTAAGCAAAGAATTTACTTCATGCCTGATAGAACCCAAATTCATTTTCTCTGCTATCTGAATAAGATACATGACAATCTTCCTGTTGTGATTGATCACATGTGTCTTCAAGTTGGTTTTACTTAACATTAAAACAATACATTTTTAGAAAAGTGAGATTTTTATTTATATATACACAGGAATTTTATACTGTATAAAAATCTTTGCATGAAAAATGCACTCATGTATTACTCAAGACATACAGGTGTTATCTGTAAAGAAAACCAGCAAGTCACATTTTTTATGCTGACCAAGTGTAAAATGTTGTTTTTATTTTTCTCACACAATTATGCACATATTACTTGTTTTTATGAGTTATCCAAATTCTCTTTTTTCCCTTTATTTTCCAAGAATTGTCTAAAAAATCAAGCCTTACTGGAAATACATGGAAAACCAGGAATTTCCAGCCCACAGTAATCTGAAACTTTTGAAGTTTCTTTCCCCCTTTCTTTCTCCTTCACAAATCCAGTCCCAACGATGTACTTTTAAACACCAGTGAATAGTAGTGTAGATATCTATGGGATTATTCCTACTAAAGAAGAAGCTCAAGATGGTCCAAACAAAGCTGATGATCACCGACTGGCTATTCACCCAGAGATGATTAAGAAATGGGAAAAGGAGCTGCCTAATCAATGTGCTGGCCCTAAATTGCTTAGGTGGTCAGTACAAAATCTATACAGCCTCTCTTACTTAGGATGCTCGATGGACAGCCACATATCTCCCTAGTGTATGCATTTCTTAAAGACACCTCCAGGCTACTGCTCTATGAGGGTCTGGGAAAGACACTGCAACTTTACTCAATGTGTTTTACTTTAGGGATGCCATTTCTTTCCACATCTTGACTTCCCAACTCCCAAATTATACTGGAAAGGAGGAAATTATAATGTACACCTACTTCCCAAATAAAAAAATTGACCTAAGTCCAAGAAAAGACAAAGGTTCATCTTCAACTCTTCCCTTTCCCCTCTCCTACCCATACAAGGCTCTGTTGGAAACTCCCTAGTTTTATTATTAGCTAAAGCATCCCAGGATTCCAACAGATTTGCTACTTCTAACTTTTGAAAATGTGAACAAAAGATCAGCAGAAATAGTTCCTGCCTGGTTAGCAGCTTAGGGAGTTAACGTTTGTTAGTGGTTCTCCATATGCTCTTGTACATAGCCAACATCTTGCTTTACTGATTGCCTTGTTCTCCTCTCAGAACCTTCTTTGCATCTATGTAAAACCTTGCCAGCCTGTGTTAGGAATGAAACCAGGCTCCCTAGCCCTTCAGATGGATGGGGCACCAAATTCTCCTGAGGATGAAGATGAGTCAAAAAAGAAGAGGTAGTTGAGCTGTCCCTGCTGATACTACCGACCAAGTTCAAAAGCATCCTCTAAGGATACCCATAAATCTACACACAAAGATCACTGGATCCTTGATGACCTTGCTAGTTTGGGTCCAAATGGTTCAGGTTCCTGTCAAATCATACTTGAAAGAGTTCTAACTTGGGAGTCCACAGAACTAATTACTATTAATGGGTTGTATGTTACTTTATACCTGTTTATAATTAGCTCCATAATTTCCATCCCATTTTTGTCATTAGCTCAGGCACACTTCTACCTGACATGCACAATTAAATATGTAACTGTTACAGCTATCTATAACCTTAGTAGAAGATGTCTTTTGATTTAGAGAATGGTACTGTGGAGCCCAAGGAATGTAGAAATGCTAACAGAAAGAAACTGGCTAGTGTGAGGTACAAAAAGCTCATGTGGAACCACAGCTGAACTTGACAAAAATTTTCAAAGAATACATAAATAACTTTCAAAAATGCCAGAGGATTAAAAGACAAATGAACCCACCAGAGTGTCTCCTGGCTCCCAGAGGGCCATTTTACAAGGTCTTGAGACTATTAGGGTTTTTTTTTTCTCCTGAACTCTGTTATTTTTGATAATAGACACTTAAAGTTGAGTCAATCCTATGTAAAATAAAATTCCTGTAGGTTAAAAATTGACTTGAAGTCTCACAGTTGGCTTTTGGTTGGCTTCTCTCTGTTTTCTTTCTAACTTTTTATTTTTCCTTCCTTCTCTTGCCTTCTTCCCTCAGTTCCTCCTCTGCTTTCTTTTTCCCTTCTTTACTCCCTCCCTCTGTACTCCTTCTCAATCTCCAGTGCTCTCATTCTAACTCTGCCTCTGCTCTATAGCATCCTCGTCCTATCTCTCTTCCTTTTCCATCTTCACTGGAATACACACTCTGAAAATGAGCCACCCTCTCCTTCCTCGACTGTGTGACTCCTGTTAAAAGGGGAATAAATGGGAAGGAGGAGGCATGAACAATTAAAATACCTGCATTAACTATTTTAACAGTTATGTATTTAGGCATTCATTGATATATCTTGTTCCAAGTCTTTACCACATTTTATCTAATAGTAAAAACTGGACTTATCTCAGAGAATATAATTTATATCCTCAAAATTACCATCTTTTTCTCATGGATATGGGCTCAGGGTATGAACCTTGGCCACTCAGATGCCCTTACACATGCCAGAGCAATTGATTATAAAAGAGCTTCCCACACTGAAGCTCCCCTTGGAACACTCATTTTAAATTCAGCTGGATGCACCTTGTATGTGGGGTTAGGAGATCTAGGGAGCACACAGTAAGAAGGAAAGCCTAGTGAACTTGGCCTAGCTACATGAGCATGACGACCTAAGTCAGAAGACCTAGCACCTACTTGAAATTCCAGGTACAGTGCTGTATGTATTCAATCCCAGTAGTGGGAAGGCAGATACAGGCCAATTCCCGAAGCGCCCTGATTCCAACTGTCCAGCTCCAGGTTCAGTGAAAGAAATGGATAGCATTTGAAGAAGATACCCAACACTGATCTTTGGCACACACACACACACACACACACACACACACACACACACACACTAAAGTCTTCACACACCTATTCAGATATGCACATATAACTACCTCAAACATACAAATATGCACAAAATAAGAAGTAAGGAAATACAGAACTTAACTGCTTGACCCTTAACCTCCTGGTGGCTCAGTGGTTTAATAACATTCATA
Organism: Onychomys torridus; assembly: GCF_903995425.1. Classification (NCBI taxonomy): domain Eukaryota; kingdom Metazoa; phylum Chordata; class Mammalia; order Rodentia; family Cricetidae; genus Onychomys; species Onychomys torridus. The sequence continues at coordinate 63,100,931 of NC_050454.1, forward strand.
GCTCATGTTACAGTCCAGTATGTTTCAGTAGCTGACATGCTTCTATCCAACGCTGTCATCAAGGAACCATATTATTCCCTTCTGTGGTTCTGCCCATTCCTAATGTGTTATTCCCCAGACTGACATAGAATTGGAAGATAAAAAGAAAGTAGGAAGGGCACTGTCTCTCTTACTTGTCTTTTCCTAGAAAATGCACTTTCCTAACCATTGACAAAAATATGGGCTACATGGTAGAAAAAGCAAAGGGCCACACCCTAAGGGTGTGCAAAGGAAGCTGAGGAATGTAAAACATATTTGAGCCAAGGAAAAAGGAGAGACAGAGAACAAAACAGAAGCAGCATGTATTTAGACTCTGCTCAAAATCATCTTATTTTCCAAGTGCCACAAAATACAAAATGAAAATGACTTTGGATAAATCCTCACAGAAATGTGAGAGAGAGAGAGAGAGAGAGAGAGAGAGAGAGAGAGAGAGAGAGAGAGAAAAGAAGAAGAAGAAGAAGAAGAAGAAGAAGAAGAAGAAGAAGAAGAAGAAGAAGAAAAGAAGAAGAAGAAGAAGAAGGAAGGAAGGAAGGAAGGAGAGAATATGGAAGAAAAGAAAAAAGGAGGAAGGAAGAAAGGTAAGCAGACAGGAAGAATGACAAAAGAGAAATTCCAGAATCTGGGACTCAGCAAGGTTAATAAAGATAAGATCTTCATTTAGGCTAGTGTAATTAGCTCCCTTATTTTTTTCTCATACTGAAAAATTTTCCTTTGTGCTGACTTTCTATTTGGGTGATCACATTTTCCAAGAGAAACAACAGTTAAGAGACAAGTTTTTATCCCTGGCTGGGCACTGTGATGCCATGGAAGCCAGTTAGAAACTTCATGTTCTTGGTTCCTCCTTTCCAAATGAGAGGCAATTATAGCACTTATGTTGCTGGCATTTTATGAGGGTGAAGCATTGGGATTCTTGTGAAGTAGTTCAAGTGACCAACAAATGTATCACTATCAGTAACAGACATCAATGTTTAGACTGTCCAATAGTGTAATTCAACAAAACAGTTTGAATCCCATTTCAATAGATAAGGAAGAGTTAAAAGAAAGTCCATTACTGTAGTTGAGTGGCTGTGTCTTAATGTGCTCATTGCATTACATTTTAGCTCAAAGTTTATCTCAGACTTGATCCTCAAAGGAGAGTTTTAAAAAGAATCACAAGCGTAATGAAGAACAAAAATGTTTAAGACTAAAATGTTCTGTTCTAGATACTAAAAAAAATAAGTTGGTGCCAAGCACTTTCAAAGGGGTTGGAGAATATACCTCTGATGACCATTATCTATGACATCTATGAGAACTATAAAGAAAAAAATTATCTCTTCTGTTCCTATCTTCTTATACCCAGAGTCCTCAACAGTATTACAATAGTTTGTGAAATACTTTTAAGCACTTTAAATTCCTGTATATGCTAGGCAGACTTTCTGCAGGGTGTAAGAACTATCATCCACACTCATTGACTAAATGACAGACCTTACAGACTTTCAACATGTGTTTGTTTCCTTAATTAATCAACCTCAGGTAGCATAATAATCTTTTCTGAGGAGTGAATGGCAATTCATCATCATCATCATCATCATCATCATCATCATCATCATCTGTAGTACAAATCTTAAATGGTCTTATTAATAAAAACAAACCTGAACCCAGGTTTTGGGGTGAATGCTGGAAGATCAGAGAAGCAGAACAAGCCACAGCTTCCTCACCTTGCCAATTCCTCAGGTGATCCTGTTTCCTCAGACTGGAAGCCTCTCAGTTGAACTGTGCTGCTCAAAGGCCTAAAAGCTTAACCAGCTAAAAGCTTCTAGTTTCTAGTCTTCACACCTTATATACCTTTCTGCTTTCTGCCATCACTCCCTGAGATTAAAGGCTCACTTTCTGGAATTAAAGGCATGAGCCACCATGCTTGGCTGTATCCTTGAACACACAGAGATCCGGGTAGATCTCTGCCTCTGGAATGCTAGCATTAAAGGTGTGTGCTACCACTGCCTATCTTCTATGATTAATATTGTGCCTTTTCTGTTCTCTGACCCCAGATAAGTTTATTAGTGTGCACAATATTTCGGGGAATGCAATACCACCACAATCATCATCAATTGTTTTATCTTGCTTGAAATTGAAGAAAAGAGCAAAACCAAAATCACTATCTCAGTTTAATAACACCCCTTCTATTCTAGAACCCCACTTTGGAAGAGACTTGTTTTTTGTCTATTTCTACTTTAGCAGTGTCATAAAATAATCTTCCCTGCTACAAGGCTAACATGTGTGTGGTCCACAGGATCATTGGATGAGATGTTCGTGCATCTCAACATCTGAGAGAACTCCTGAAGAACTTGAATATTGCACTTTTCTGGCATATCTGGGTTCGAGGGTTTAAAAAATTCTTTTTATTTTTTTAGGTTATAATTACTTCATTTTCCCTTTCCCTTTCCTCCCCACAAACCCTCCCATACAACCATCCTTTATCTTTTTATATTTCATGGCCTCATTTCTTTTATTAATTATTGTTACATGCAATATATTTATTCCCATAAATAAGTAAACAAAACTTGTTCATTCTTTATAATGTTACTTGGATGTGTGTTCCCAGGGCAGACCATATGGTACTGAATAACCAAAAATACCTTTTATTACAAAACAAACAGATAAAGAGATTAAAGCAAAATATAAAAGCAAGATACTCTACTTCTTTCAAAAGAATTCCTCCTAAGGAGGCTAACTATTATTGTTGAGCGTAGAGAGAGGAGAGCTTAAATAAGAACAAGGCCATTGTGTGTTCAGTCAGACAATAAAATGGGTCCATTTACAAAGGAAATGAAGTAATGGCTCAATGTGCTTGTGAAGTATGTCATTTATGCTGTCTACAGTTCAAAGAAGGAGATAAAATCTTCAAGCAGTACATCCAGTGAATAGTTTATACACCAGCACATTGGAAAAACTGGTGAAATGTATTCATACATATGTATATATCCATATCTTTAAGCTTCCATTAAAATAAACTTACAAAGAATCAAAAATCTCAGCATTTCAACAAAGCTCAAGTGGTTAAGGCCAAAATGAAACCATTGAACCAATCACACCCGGAATAAATGTGGGTTGGAAGTATCCAGAAGCATTCTTCCTATATTTGAAGTCACCAAAGGAATTTGTTTCGATTATTTTGCCTAACTGACCCAATATCTGATAGAAACCATCTGAGGGTGGTGGTGTTTGTTTTTGCACTGAGTTTCAGTAAATTTAAGTCTATCATGGCATGAAAGGTATGACATCAAGCCCCTCATTTCATGGAGATAGGAGGAGGTAGCACAGTCCCATGGCAGACAAGGAAGCAGAGAGGCAAGCAGAAACCAAGGACTGGGTATAGCCTTCAAAGGCCCTACACTAGTGAACTATTTTTTTCTCCTTTTTTTAATTTATTATATTTGTGTTTTAATTTTACACATCAGCCATGGGTTCCCCTGTCCTCACCCATCCCGCCCCTTCCTCCACCTTCCCCCCAGCTCCTCCCCTGCATTCCCATCTCCTACAGGGCCAAGAGTCCCCTGGGGATTCATTTCAACCTGGTAGATTCAGTACAGGCAGGTCCAGTCCCCTCCTTCCAGGCTGAGCAAAGTGTCCCTGTGTAAGCTCAAGGTTCCAAACAGCCAGCTCATGCACTTAAGGATAGATCCGGGTCCCACTGCCTAGCTGCCTCCTAAACAGTTCAAGCTATTCAATTGTCTCACTTATCCAGAAGGCCTGATCCAGTTGGGGGCTCCACAGCTTTTGGTTCATAATTCATGTGTTTCCATTAGTTTGGCTATTTGTCCCTGTGCTTTTCCAATCTTGGTCTCAACAATTCACACTCTTACAGTCTCTCCTCTTTCTCAACAATTGGACTCCTGGAGCTCCACTTGGGGCCTGGCCGAGGATCTCTGCATCCACTTCCAACAGTTAGGGAGTTTGGCTATCTGATCACCAGACTAGGTCAGATCAGGCTTTCTCTCCACCATTGCCAGTAGTCTACAGTGGATGTATCATTGTGGATTTCTGGGGACCTCTCCAGCACTTTGCTTCTTCCTGGTCTCATGTGGTCTTCATTTATCATGGTCTGTTATTCCTTGGTGAACTACCTCTTTTAGATAGTCCCCCCCTTCATGGTGATTCTCATACCTCCCCATTAGGGACACACATTCAAAACACAAGCCTGTGTGTGGGCAACAGTTCAAAGCCACACCTTAGGATAATTCTTCAATGTATTACCCCACATGTACTCTCCTGAAGAGAAGAGATGCATAAAAGAAACAGCATGTTCAGCGATGAAAACAGTGGCCTGCACTGGATGAAATGTCCTTCCCAAATACTCTGCATGAGTTGAACAAGAAAACACGAAGCTTCAAGGAAGCCAAGGATAAACTGACTCATCTGCTTTTGGGGCAGAATAACATATTTTGGGATTAGGACTCACTTGGTTTCCTGTTCTGTCATTTCCCAACATTAGGGACTTGAACAAGAACTCCCTAGATGTTTATTGACCTTCATCAAAAATCATCAGACATAGCCAATTTCTTTTTTGTTTTCCTTCTTCTTAAAAAAATGTCCACAAGTATTTTGTGCTAATGTGGTTCTATAAAACATATGGGTACTACTGCTTAAAAAAACATAGTTATAAATTAGGAGTTTATACTTACTTTTTCTTCATGATTTTGCTAAACAAGGAAAAATACACCAGAAAGCAGCAAATCACTAACGGTTGTAGGCTCTCTTTCTTTAAAAATTACTGGACAGTTTACCGTATTAAAAAAACAAACTAGTACCAGAAACATAATTATTTGTTGATTTATCTTATAATAAATCTATTGTATGATAATGTAAACAATAACCATGAAAATAACTATATTTTTTAAATTAGAAAAAGGAAAATGAATAATGTGGTCTTACATTTCTGCAAGTCTCATTATAGAAGATAGCTGGGCTCTTATTTCATCTTTGACATTTAGTTATCATAACAACCTGATATGTATTCTCTGTGAGACTCTATTGAACTCATATTTTTGAGCTAGGAAGATCTCTCAGTAGGTAGCATCATTTCCTGCTAAAATATGAGGGCCTTTGTTCAAATTCCCAGAACCCATGGAACTGAGTATGTCTGTTCGCACCTGTAACTCTAGTAGTATGGGAATAGGTAGGGAGACAACAGAGACAGGAGGATTAGAGGGTCTTGCTGGTTACCAGCTAGTGTTGCATTCATTAAGGGACTTTGTCTCAAGGAAATAAGGCTAAAAAATAATAGAACAAGTTACTTGATACCCTCCTCTGCTCTTTGTGTATTCATAGGTACACACACACACATACACACACACACATACACACTTGCATATCTTCAAAACTCTAGAAAGTTGTAAGCTCAGGCTATAGTCCATGGTCTGCAGCAGGAACTACTTTCACTGACTCTTCTGATTCTGCACATCAACATTAGTACATGGAAAGACACTGTTTTTTTGTTTTGTTTTGTTTTCATCTCCTACAGATTTTACTCTTGAGAAAGAACATATCAAGGAAAGCAAAAGAGAAGCACTCTTTGGCATTTCCCAGCTGTGCGTGTTTATTTAACACAGTAACAATTATCATTATGCCTTGAGTAAGTATTCCTTAAACGTCCACATGTTGAGGGGTTGAGGTCCATCCATTTTCTTTCTCCTCTTGGCCACAAAGAGAGCGGCTTTGTCTGCACACACTGCCTCCATGATGTACAGCCTCATCACAGCCCTGAAAGCAGTGGGGTCAGCCAACCATGCACTGCAGCCTCCAATGCAAGAAATCCAATAAATGTTACCTCTTCATATGTTGATTATCTTAAGCATTTTAATCACTTTATTCTAACTAACAAATTAAAACATCACACAACTAACTTAATGTTGTTACTCAAGCACTTGCCCAGTTCCAAATACTATATATTCTGTGACCTTCCCTGCAGCCAGAGGGGCTATTTTGAAACAGAGGAGCTTCACTTAGGGTTTTACACTTTCATTTATCACTATCAAATACATAATTATTCACTTACCCACTATTTAATTTTAGAGAGTTCTGCACTTTATTTTGACATATTCATGTATATTTATCAGATACTTTGCTAATATTCACTTTAATGTTACTCTTGTTGTCCCTTTCTTCCACTCTTCCATTCCCTTTACACAAATAGATTTTACACAAATACATATACATGAGAGAAAACATGAGCTATTTGTTTCTCTGAGTCTTATTTTACTATACATAATGATCTCAAGTTCCTCTCACTCTCTGGCAAATAGTGGAATTTTGTCTCTATGTCCCAGTAAAACTGTTGTGTTCATGTGAGTACACACACACATACACACATTTTCTTTATCCATTTACCTATTCATAGATGTGTAAGTGATTTCACAAATTAGCTATTGTGAATTATGTCCCAATGCACGTGATTATGCAGGTGTCACTGGTGAATATTAAATGATTCCTGTGAGTATTTATACAAAGGAGTGGTATCATTGTATCCTATGTATTTGCATTTTTAATTTTTGAGGAACTGGTATGCTGATTTTCACAGTGGGTGGACTAAACAATAGTCCCAGAAGCAGTGTATTAGTGTTCCTGTTTTCTATGAATGGAATTTTAGAAAATGAAAAAGAAAAATATAGAAGAGATTTGAGACTTTTATTGAAATTTGAATGTAAGGAAAATGAAGACTTATTTAGAAATAGTTAGAAGAGAACAGAGAACTATCAGGATTTAGTAGCTTTAACAGGGAAGAAAACTGAGAGAGAATTTTTAGGTGTCAATATATAAGATTTAACTTGTATAAATATAATAACTTTATTATTATCACTCTGTGTGTGTGTGTGTGTGTGTGTGTGTGTGTGTGTGTGTGTGTGTGTGTGTGTGAAGGAAATGGTGTGTGCATGTGCAGGTCAGAAGACAACTGTATGGAATTTGTTCTTTCCTTCCATCTATACAGGGGTCCCTGGATCAAGCTCAAGACTTCAGGCCCAAATGATAAGCACCTCTACCCATTAAATAATCTTTCTGGCCCAGACTTAACTTTGATAATAAGAAAGGTTCTTTGGACAAGATGGAGAGAAAGAAAATAGATTGAGAATGGCCGTAGTGTTATGGTTTAGAAAACTCAATTTAAGTTTGCATGTCTATACCTGAGATAGAAATTTGGCATCTACAGTTTTCTTAGGACATTAAAGATGTCCTTTAATTTTGTAAATAAGTTGGGGTCAGGTTTGGAGAGACATTTCAGCAGTTAGGAACACTTGTTGCTCTTGCAGAGGACCCGAGTTTGGTTCACAGCACCCACATCTGGTAAATCACATACAACTTTTTCTCATTCCAGCTCCAAGCTGGAATCCTACCCCCTCTTCTGTTCTCTTCAGTCATCTACACTCATATGCCTACCCACATAGAAACACACACATAATTTAAAAACTGAAATGAATCTTAGAAAAGGGAAGCACTAAACATAGGATATTTACTACATGGGGATCTAGTTCCCTGATCCTACTTCTAAAGACAGCATAGAAGAGACACTTGCATATGATATATGTGCATCAGGAAGAAATTCCTCGAAAGCGCTGCCAGCCAGCATTGAGGACTGTCTACTTTGCACCAGAGAGATCCTTGAGGTTTTCCTGTTCTAGCAAATTCAATGAGACACTTGTCTTAACTACAGGTGGTTTTCACTTACAGCAAGTGGACTACTAATTTACAGCAAGTTGAATACTAATGACTCACAAGGTTTCTACACTGCCAGTTCCTTGGAGTTCTGGCAGGAGACTGCACACAGTTGCTTTATTGCCACCGCTTCCTGATGAGCACCTAAACTTACAGCACTCTGGCCTGGCTTCTTGACTTCAGTTGACCTACTGACAGCCCACATGGCTGCCTGAGATTGTCTTCTCTTTTTTTTTCTGTCCTAAATACTTTCTTTCCCTCACACATTAACAAGTAAAACCACTATAGAGAATATTGTCCAAAACTCTGCAGAATACACTTGCATACCTCTAGTTAATTCCACACTGACATCAATACGTAAATACATATGGAATGCTAACTAGGTAACAATGACTGTAGATTTGGATAGATGACTGTATCTGTTTCAAGACATTGGTAAGGGGGTTATGACTAATAGTATTTTGCTCATGGGTGCATGTAAGTGTGAAAATAATGTGTAGCTAGAGTAAAGCCAAAGACTGCATATATGGCAGAGTATGGACAGGTGTTCAAATTTCCTGACTCCAAATTCTGTTTTCTTTCTAAGAATCACATAGTCTTTCTTCAAGAAGCCCATTGCTATTCACTTTTATCCACAGATATCTTTTTCAGAGGTGTCTTCAACAAACCACGTATTCCTTGTGGACTTAATTTAAGAGCTTTATACTGTGCAGTTTGCAAGTTTAGGGCTTAATGACAAATCAATAATTTTAACAGAGATACTGTGACCATTTTATGAAAAGAATGAAGTATTAGGGATCTATTCCTTATTATAATATTGTGTCTTTGGGGCTACAAATTGACCTTGTAATCAATTATGTAGGTAATCTTCAAACACTATAAAGACCTACAGAATATAGCGTTTAAAATGTTTTAAAAACTTAGACTTTCTGGACAGTGAGATACATAAGCTCCTGGCAGCACTGATTTACTTCAAAGAGAAGGATGGGCATCAAAGACACTCCATATGGAGTTTATCTTCTTCTTGACAAAAATTGCTTACAATGTATTTCCTGTTTACTTAGGTAATATTATATCCTTCTGGGGTCTTTGAAGACTATGTAGTTATGATTTTCCTTTGTTATGATAAAATATAAATTAGATATGAAACTTTAGACTCACAAATATAGGATAGATAGAATATTTTCCTTAATTTTACCAAATACAAATAGACTAGATATTGTAACTGTAATTTTTGCTTGATAACTGTTTGTTATATGCAATTTCACTATGTTAAAGATAAAACATTCTTTTTAAATTAAAAATAAAAGGAAAAATGATGTGGGATAATGCTTTTGTACATTGATTTAATAAAACACTGATTGTTCAGTAGCCAGGCAGGAAGTATAGGTGGGATAAGCAGACAAGGAGAATTCAGGGAAGCAGAAAGCTGTGTCAGGAGACACCAGCCCACCTTCCAGGGAACAGCATGTAATGGCACACAGGTCTTCACCACAGAAAACATGGAGACATACAGAATAACAGAAATGGGCTGAGTTAAGGTGTAAGAGCTAGTCAGTAGTAAGCCTGAGCTCATGGCTGAGCAGTTTTAATTAATATGAACTCTGTGTGTTTACTTGGATCTGAACAGCTGCAGACCAGACAGGACACAGGAAAACTTCCAGCTATACATTAGGGCTGGAAAAAAACTGTGACAAAAATCAGTAGTTAAAAGGATTTTTATTTACTCAGCATTTATGAAGCAAACTTTTTGGCTAAAGGTGAGATTTTTGTATGAGCAGAGAGAGAATATAAGAATGATCAAGAAAAACAGATGAATAGTTGGTTAATATTTTCAGGGTGTGCATGTGAAAGGAAACAAATACAGCAGATGGTCCTTGCATGTCAAAACCAGCAAATAATATTTTTAAAAGAAAGATACTGTCAAAATTCCAGTGTATATAGAGCATAACTCATAAACCCCACCCCAAGCTAGTTTGTATTGGCAGTTGATAGTTGCTGGAGGAGGGATAATCATCCTTCTTTTGGGATGTGATCACTGTTAGATTACCCATGTTGGATGGCCCCAAACTAGTGTACATATGGGGAGCACTAAATGGAGTGAGTGGTTTATATATAAAATGTTACACACACACACACACACACACACACACACACACACACACACACGCACATAGAAATCACCATACTATCTACACTATGAATTTTAAAATGTATTTATTAATTTAATGAAATAATGAATGTGCATATGTGCACCATGTTTATACCTGGTGTCCAGGGAGGTTAGAAGAGGGTGTCAGACTACAGAAACTATTGTTATTGTGGCTGTGAGACACCATATGGATGCTCTGGGTCCATTGAGAGAATATCAAATGCTTTTAACTACTGAGTCATCCCTATAACACATACTGTGACTTTTTGTTCAGCTTAATATTGTCTTCAATTGTTTGCCTTCATTAAAAAGAACTACATACACATTGAATTCCCAAGGTATGGCATCTCTGTTTGAGGATCTTGATCTCCTTTAAACTAACAAAAGACAATCTCTATAAATATGGCAAAATTTGATGATACTAGGAAGATTTTATTATTTCCCTAAAGAACTGGATCTGGTCAAATATACCAAAAAATATCTACGTGTTGATTGTTTCAGGACTTTAAATTGTGTTCTTATAAGGCAATTTGCATACTGAATGCAGTAGGACTTTGTGTTTTAAGGTCCAAAACATCAGTTTCAGTCTGTGAAATTAGGAAAATGTGAGTTTTCTTATCCGTTACAATATTTTCCTTACAGCATCCATGTTGGGTAGGAGTCATTTGGTGTAGACCACTGCTTTGGAATAATAATAATAAATAATGTGTCTTTTATTACTCTCACTGGTTAATAAAGAACTAACTGGCCTATGGCTATACAGGGAGAGATTAAGCAGTTAAGCCAGACTAGGAAGACACTGGGAAGGGTCAGGAAATGACAGCTGGGTGCAGAGGAAGCAGGACATGTCGAAAATGAGGGAACAAGCCATGAACCAAGAACTTAGATAAGAAATATTGTAGCATGAATCCTAAATGGTCTTATTAATAAAATCAAACCTGGAGCTGAGTATTGGGGTGACCACTGGAAGATCAGAGAAGCACAACAAGCCACAGCCACCTCACCATGCCAATTCCTCAGCTGATCTTGTTTTCTCAGATTAGAAGCCTCTCAGTACTCATCCAGAATGAATCTCAGCTAAACTGTGCTGCTCAAAGTCTAAAAGCTTAACCTGCCTAGTTCCTGGTCCTCACGCCTTATATACCTTTTTGCTTTCTGCCACCACTCCTGGGATTAAAGGCATGAGTCACCATGCCTGGCTATTTCCAGTGTGGTCTTGAACTCACAGAGATCTGGATGGATTTCTGCCTCTGGAATGCTAAGATTAAAGGCACGTGTGCCACCATTTTCTAGCCTCTATATCTAGTGGCTGTTCTGTTCTCTGACCCCAGATAAGTTTATTAGGGAACACAATATTTTCAGGAACACAATACCACCACAAAATATGGGTTAAAGTTGTAAGAGCTAGTTAATGACAAACCTAAGCTATCACATTAAATCTCTGTGCAGTTATTTGGGAGCTGGCCAGCAGTGCTGATGAAAAATTCCACCAACAGTACTACCTTTTAGAGCAGCTCCCCCCTCCCCCAGACAGGGTTTCTCTGTGTAGCTTTGCACCTTTCCTGGAACTCACTTGGCAGCCCAGGCTGGCCTTGAACTCACAGAGATCTGCCTGCCTCTGCCTCCTGAGTGCTGGGATTAAAGGCTTGTGCCACCACTGCCCAGCATATTTAGTGCAGCTTTTTAATGACAATAAATAACCCCACCGAAAGACCATCCAACAGAGAAAGGATGGGATAATCATAAGAGGAAGTGCTTATATGTGCCATCTGTAGGTGAAATCCATGACATTGGCAAATCAGTTGGCTTTAAAATGTTAGCTAGTTACAGTTGTGTTCAGGGTGATATTGATGTTGTTAACCAGTTTAACCTTTTGTTAACACTGGAGGTTCTCACTTGACATTGGTTACCCTTTCTTGTCTGAATAACAGCCTCTTTACCCTCTATCTCACCTTTCTACATTATATACCTACTCAAAAGTCAAAACAAAACTAAACAAAAACTTTGAACAGTCCCTCAGTGACTTGTTTCCCTCTTCACCCTGGGTGTACTGCTTGACCTCCTCAAGGGCCTGGGATAATATTGAATTCTAGTAGCCCAGATTCCGGACAAAGTAGGTGGATAGTAAATATTTAAGAAGTCAATGGATTGTGTAAACATTTCACAAGTCTCTTCTATCATACCTTTTTCAGTTAATGGTGTTGTTTGCTAACTTGTATTACTGTTGCAGGAAAGTACCTTGAAATAGGTCTCACTCATTCCTAATATTTATTTGGTCAGTTAGACCTCAGAAATAACCCTGCATTCATCTCTTTGTCACTTCTGTTGTATAAGCCACCTAGAGTGTTGCCAGTGTCTATCTAATGGGCTCCTAATTGCTACCTAATCCCATTCAATTCCTTACTTACATAACATCTTAAACTACCAATGAAATAATGCTCTGTGATCTTCTTTTGACTGCTTTGAAACTATGCAGAGTTTCCAACTCTTATATTATTAAGTTCATAATCTTTAGTACCATGCAAAAAGCCAACATCAGGACCCCACAATTCCTTTCTACACTCCATTATCAGCCTATTGTCCCCATTTAGCCAGTTATACAGGATTATGTTCTAGTTTATAAGCATCTCCTACTCTCTCCTTAGTTCTTTACTTTTGCATTTTCTACTTTTGCTAGTTTAGTAATGTTCTGTATCATATTTATCTGAGTAAATGTCATCTTGTGAAAATGTGTTTAATCTATACATACAGATGTAAAAAAACCTTGCCAAGTGACCACTACCTCAAGGAGAAACCAATAACTTCTGCAACCTCACAGCTGCATGAAGTTGTTTACTTTAGACACACTTCTGGACCTGATGGAACTGCGGTGATCTCTGTGAGAAAAAAAACAAAACAAAACAAAACAGAAAAAACCTAGCCAGCTTTCCTTGTGTGTGCATTGGTCTCCTTAGCAAGTTACCACAACCTCAGTGGCATAAGGTGATAGAAATTTGTTCTTTTGTAATTTGGGAGGTCATCTGTCCAATAACTTTTGAGAGTCAAGATGAAGTCATCAGTGGGCTAGGTTTGTTCAGGTGGTCACAGAACGTGGTTTCTGATCTCATCAACTTCTCATGGACTCTGGCATCTGTCAGCTTCTGGAGGAGCCATCTGACTCCTCTCCTCTAGTATTCATCTCACAAGAGTTCTTATGAAACATAGAGAGAGAATTTAAAGCCCAGATTAAAAAAAATCTAGTGTAGCTTTCTATTAGAAATACAAAATGAGCAGGATCAATCTATTGATCAACTGATTGATTTATTACCAAGAACTGGTCCATGCAATTGTGGTATGCAATTTGTAGTAAATCCAATATCCATAGCACAAACTGTCAGGACGAACATATGCAATGACATAGCTAGTTTGTTAAATAGTGCATCATTAGCCTTCTCATCCCCATAGCTGTGTTCTTCCTCAACACCCTCCTGCAGTTTTCTCATTTTTGACCTTGGCTCATGGTCATGCTGCCATAAGCATTGAACTAGAAAATGATAATTAAGAAGAGAAAGTGACTAATATCTACCCAGTGTCGAGTATTAAACACACACACACACACACACACACACACACACACACACACACACACTTCAGATAAATTCATCCTTCTGCTCATTTAAAATGGTTTTGAATTATCTCAAAGTTACTTATTCAAAGGCAGCTGAAACCTTATACTAGTTACTATTCCATAGCCATTACTGTCTTTCTGAATCCTCTCAGAAATTTCAATGTGAGAAATTATCCATTGGTAGCCAGTTCCTCTTAGGGAAGCTCCAATAAGTTAAACAGTTTATATTCTAAAATTCCCTGAGAGAGATGAACATTTCTAAATGGTCTTTTAAAATAAGAAACACAGAGCCAAATATAAGGGTGAAAGCCTTAGAGATCAGGGAAATAGTGAGAGCAACGAATCACCTTACCTCATCAGCTCTGTCACCTCCAAAATGCAATTACTTCCTGTCTAATCTGCACCCTTGTTGCCTTGCTTTTCTGCTCTTTCATTGGCTCTTAGCCCAACTACCTCACTTCCTTGTTACGGCCTGTCTGTACAGACCTCCAGGTCTCTATGGTTGGTACTAGGATTAAAGGCATGTGTCACCACACTTGGCTGTTCCCTAGTGTGTTCTTGAACACACAGAGTTTCTGCTTGCCATATGATTGGATTAAGGGTGTGTGCTACCACTGTCTGACTTTTGTGTTAATGGCTTGCTATTCCCTTTGATCTCCAGGCAAACTTTTTATTACCATACAAATGAAATATCACCATATTTCAACACCAAGTATCACCACAGAATATATTTTAAAATCATATAGATTCTGAAGTATTATTTAGTTTTACTCATATTAATCACAAACTACCATTACATACTCTTACTTGCTTTGAAAATAGAAATAACCATCATTATCTTTTAGTTTTCACATTTCCATGAATTATCAGATATATGTACCTCAGAGGCTTTGCTTATCTTCTTTAATTTTGTTCAAGTTTCCACAGTACAATTCAGGAGACCTAGATGTTGCAGCAAACTAAAAATCCAATGTCCTTTGCTATTTTCAACCAATTTAAGGCTTCAACTTTACCTAGATGCATTTATTTGAGTTTAAAATATCACTTTAATAGAGAAAATTGAAAATAATTACTATCATCTATCTGTCTGTCTTTCTGTCTATCTATCTATCTATCATCTGTCCGTATCTGTCTATCATCTATCTATCTGTGTTTGATTTTTAATCTATCTCTTAAGGGGATCAGAGCAAAAAGTTCCTGACTGATTAATTTTTACATCTTTAGCATTTCTTAAGAGATTCAGTTTTGTGCTCGGTTTCTTCAGTATTCTCCTTGCTACTATTTCTAGTCATGATAGCTTCTCTCCCTTGTGTCTCATCTTTGCAAACGTGCATATCTAAAGTGCTTAGTCCAGATTTACTAAGTACCTAAAGTTTATTAACATTTTCTTCTCTGTGGGTATAATACTTAATTATAGACATAGAATTTCACTCGTGATATACCCTGAATCCTCTTAATCTCCCCTCCAATGAAGAATTTCTAGTCATGTGATTTTCCCTATCTGCCCACCTGCCTGCTCAGGCTTCTTGAAATCCTGTTAAGTCCAGAATATATATTTAACAGAGTAGAGTGCCAGACAATATGGAGATGCTAACTTGTTAAAACTTTTCAAATTGGGTCAACTACCCAGGGAATTCTTGAGTTTGTTTGGTGTGAAAGCTTGAGTCAGGTACATTCTGTGGAATATTTTAATTTGAGTTTCTGTTTAATTGACTGGAATGATGCCAAGCCATGTGTTATTCATGATTTGTTTCCCTACCCTGCCTCCTCCACTATTACCCACATTCGTCTGACCGTAAAAGGCCTTCTAACTAGGGCAAGCTCATCCATGTTTGGGTTCCTCAAATGTTTCAAGCTATTTTTCCAACTGTTGAGGTTTGGCAAACTATTGTCAGATTTTTGCCAAGGTGGTTATTTTTTTCTTTTTAATTTTCAAGCTGGGGTGTATTGCCAGAGAAATATAGTCCATATGTTCCTTATGTATTTACACATAACTCACAAAAATAGTTTCTAATCATTATGTATATCCACAATATCTGCAAGCTATTCCTCATTTGTCCCTGGGTCTCTCTAGAAATATTTTATCTCTCTTATTTAGATGAAAAGTATTGAACCAATTCTGATTTTGAGAGAGTAACATGCTGGGAAACTGACAGGATATGTTTTTGCATTTCAGGTATTACTTTTATCTGAAATAGATGTCCTATTTTGACTAATTCGTCAAAAATTTAGGTTAGTTAATACAGCTAATAAGTGACACATGCAAACTGTTAGAAGTCAATGGGGAATGAGCTTTTCACATTGTGTTCCTAATCACAGGCCCATTTATTTAAGAATTCTCCTCTTTTTCCACTCCTTGTAAGAAACTTTTCCCAGAAGTTAACATAATACAAGTCCTCAAGAAGGACTCATCAGGATTCTTTTCATTTTTAAAACATACACTAAAATTTTCTTCCTCAACTTTAATCTTCGTGGCTAAAGGCATTATACTCACACCAGGCTTGAGAACTTCCCCTTTATCTTTTAGACATGTTCTCTACCACGTCATTATACTACTGTCACTACTGCCAGCATCAATAGGTCTCTTCTCACACGACTTTTGTTCTCTAGTAGTCATCTCCTTTAACACAGACTGAGACATCAGAGAACAATATTGAATTGCTGAGTAGATACTTCTCAATCTTAAAGATTCCTGTAAAGTTGGGAAAATGATTTGTCACTTAGTGATTATTGGGCACATGCAACTTTGGAATTTTAATTTATTTTTTTAAAGTTATTTTAATTTCTATTTTATGTCTATGAGTGCTTTGTCTGTATATGTCTGTGCAACATTTGCATGCCTGGTGTCCATGGAGGGCAATAGATGGTGTCAGCTCCCTGGAACTGGAATTACAGATGGTCATGAGCCATCATGTGGGTGCGGGGAATCAAACCCAAGTTGTCTGGAAGAGCAATCAGTCCTCTTAACTACTGGGCCATCTCTCCAGCCCTACAGTCAAATTCTTTAAAATTATTTATTTATTTATTTATTTACTGTTTTTTTTTATAATTTAATTTAATTTTACATATCAGCCATGGGTTCCCCTGTCCTGCCCCTCCCGCCCCTACCTTCCCCCTGAACCCATCCCCCATTCCCATCTCCTCCAGGGCAAAGACTCCCCTGGGAATTCAGCTCAACCTGGTAGATTCAGTCCAGGCAGGTCCAGTCCCCTCCTCCCAGGCTGAGCAAAGTGTCCCTGCATAAGCCCCAGGTTCCAAACAGCCAGCTCATCTTCTAATGAACAAATCTGACTGTGACAATGTATGAATATAAACTCAAAACATTAGATCTGGGATAAATCACAGCTTTATTTTAAAATGCCATAAAAATGAAGTCTTAATCTTTGTCCATCAGCTAGTCAACAGAAATCAGGCAACACAGTGAGCTGGCAATCATTCCAAGGAGCTTTCAGAAAAGAGATATTTGGAAATCATGGATGTAGCATAAGGAAGTAAATGGACAGCACAGAATAACAGAACAGTTGTAGCTGGAAGTTTTCTTGTGTCCTACCCGGCTCTGAGGCCTTACAACAGCTTATAAAATAATCACTCCTCTGATTGTATTATATTAATAAATATATATTAATAAAAATTATATTAATTGCCAACTGTATGGCCTATGACAGGCTTCTTGCTAGCTATTTCTTTCATCTTAAATTAGCCCATTTCAATTAATCTGTGTATCACCATGTGTTCTGTGGCTTTACCTGCATCCCATTACATGTTGCTCCTTGGATGGTAGTTTGACGACTACTCCTGCTCTCCTTTCTCCTTTCATTGTCTCTCTTGGATTTTCCAACCTGGTTCCATCCTGCCCTGACATAGGCCAATGCAATTTTATTTATCAACCAATCAGAGAAACAAATATTCACAGCATATACAAAGATATCCACAACGAATAGTAACAGTGGCAGTCATGGAGAAGAGGGATCAATTTCCAGAAAAGAATCTTTAGAAATTGGTACTCAACAAGGAAAGAGAATCAGCCTGAGGCATCTCCATAAAAAAGACACCTTTTGGGCAAATACGTGAGACTCTTATCTATCCTCCACTTCCACTGAGCAAGTCCAGCAAAAACCAGATGATAAGTGCAACATCATTATGACTGGGATGTTTTTATTTAAATTATTTATTTATTTATTTATTTCACATCCCAGCCACAGTTTCCCCTCCCTCCTCTTCTCCCTGTCCCACCCCACCCCTCTGTTCCTATCCCCCAATCCCCTCCTCTTTCAATTCTGTTTAGGAAAGGGCAGGTCAACAAAAAAGAGTATCAACAAAACATGGCGTATCAAGTTGCAGTAAGACTAAGCAGCTTCTCACATATTAAGGCTGGGCTAGGTGACCCAGTATGAGAAGTAGTGTCCCAAAAGCCAGTAAACGCTTTGGAGATAGCCCCTCTTCTCACCATTAGGAGGTCCACAGATGACCTAGCTACACAACTGTAACATTTATGCGGAGTGACTAGGTTAGTCCCATGGAAGCTCCCTGATTGTCGATACAGTCTCTGTGAGCCCCTAGGCACCTAGGTTAGTTGATTCCATGAGTTTTCTTGTGGTATCCTTGACCCCTCTGGCTCCTACAATCCTTTCTTCCCTTCTTCTTCAGAATTTCCTGATGTTTGTCTATTGTTTGACTGTGTGACTTGGATTTTAATTGTCTTTTACAGGCCATGTTTTCAAGTCTTGGTAACTATCCTGTGACTCTATTACAAGGAGGGGGAACCTTTAGGAGGTTGGCTGTGGTGGAAGGACGTTCAACCATTGAGCATGTTTCTATGAAGGAGATATTGAGATCCTGGCTCATTCTTATTTGTGTGTTTCCCAGGTAAAATGAGAACCATTGCCATGTTCTGATCAAAGGAAATATCTGTTCCAAAGTAATGGGGCCAAGCACCCATGAACTGAAACCTCTGCAAGCTTTTCTCCTTCACATGGTTTATATGAAGCATTTGTTCACATAAATGATAAGCTCATTAATATGTCCACAGTTATAGTCCCAACAGGTCAAGTTCTTCAGTGAGAAATGGGGAGGGGAAAAGAGAGATGGCACTTAATTGAAGTGGGGGAGAGGATAATATAGAGAAAGGAGGGAGAAGTAGATATAAAGAACACCAAGGATGTTGAAAAAGCCATAGAGAGGCACATTATTTTATGAGCTTACTCCAAAATACACATACAATTCAAACATGTGTGTGTGTGTGTGTGTGTGCGCATGTGTGCTTGTGTATGCATGTGCACACACATACGTGAGTACCATTGGATTTAAAAAGCATTACACCACATGGGTTGACAATGCTCTCTTCAACAGCCATCTACTATCTAACAGATCCCCATTGCCAGGCACGGGGAATCATCCTTTGGAGTACTGTCAGGGGAATCCAGAGAATTTCCAAAACAAGACAATATGGACTTTTGTCATTGCCCTTGGCAGCCTCCTGGACCTTGAGGGTAAGACCCTCTTGCAGATGAAACTATGTACTTAAGACACTGGACTTGGAGAATTAAAGCTGGAATTGACCTAGAAGGCCTTCTGCCTGGGAACTAGCTCTCATAATATTGGAAGGAACTATGTGAACTGCCAAGGGAGAAAAGCAATTGATAATTATGCTCAGTTTTAAAGGCTACAAATTACAATAATTACCAGCCTAGCAAGATGTCCTCAATGGTACAATAGTTGCACTTTTAACTTAGGGATAACCAAAAAGTATTTAATTGGACTTAAGTCCCACTTGATAGATGATCCATGCCTGATACTTTAAAACTAGTCAACTACTAATGGATGGAGAGATCATAGATCCTATAGGAAAACCTACTACTTCCATTTCCTAAACCATTATAATTTCTAACTGTATTCTACATATTTATTCTTATATCCACAGATAAGGGTAATTCTTATCCCACATCAAAAAAGTTTCTTTCTTTCTTTTTTTTTTTTTGCAGCAGATGGGGGTTCGTACACAGATTATACAACTGTTCAAACTGCAGAAAGTAAGTGGACATAGAGTGCCCAGGGCCAACTGATACATCTACAGTACAAACCCTACATCTAAGGCCCAGGGTAAAAGAGGCAGAAAGATTGTAAGAGACTGAGTACCAAGATGCCTGTTGCTAGGCAATGTTTTCTAGACATGGCATGGAGGCTATATTCATGATATCTCAACAAGGTTCCCTTGATAGGACCTGCATAATGACATCACCAGTCAATGATTATCTCTTTATTATGGTTTCATCAGCCACTGATAATGCTCAGCCAATGGCAGAAATTATTCACTACAGTTTCTAAATATGTGTAAACTTTTTAAAATGTTTAAACCCTTTTGTTTCTATTACATATTCAAAATAAAAGTATACACATATATTTACTAGTCACAGAGTTCTTCAGGAAGCGATAGCTATCTTATAATTGTGTGGGCTTTATCAATCTACCTGTGGACCTCTAAGACTCATCAATCGGCCATGTTTGGATAACCAACTGAAACTGCATAAAAGATCACCTGTAGAGTAAAGGCCTCATGATAATATGACCACTGGCTCCAGAGATCCAATAGGCATCACATGTTGGTAATAATGACTCTTAAACTGCACAGTGGTTAAAAACAGGCCTGACTACCACTACTGCCACCAAAACCAATGTAAGAGTTATGTAGAAACCTAGGTGGTACTCATATCAGGACTCCAAAATTTCTTTTATTTGGAATATTAGAATAAAATTCTGTTAGATTCTCTTACAAGGCTCAGTCATGCCTGGATTCATTCACTGAAGCCTAAGACTAAAATAAAAGGGAAAATATTATTAGCCCTTAAAACACTGCTCAAACACTCCTAGTCCCTGAACACATGAAAGGGATTAACTAAATTGTCCAGGATACATCACTGTGGGCCAAGAAACACTTGGACCAAGGTGCCACTAACACCAAACCACAGCTTTCAACATCAACCGTGTCGTTTCTATGCCAAAGAGGCTACAAATAGAAGTCAGAGACCTCATTCCCTCCTAAACAATAGCAGTAGGGTCCGTGGGTTGTCAACAAACACATAGGGATAAATACATTTTAACCATTGCCAATCCACACATTTTTAGTATTGTAAATAGCCAAAAAGAGATGTCTTTTATCCACCCCTGGAAACAGACCATTAGACTAAATTGACACACTTGGCCTTGCTGTGGTCTGCTCTGTGCACTGCCTCAGCCTCAAACCAGGCTCAGGTTAAGGTTTGATAGATCTCACAAGGCTTTTGCCTAGTTTATTCTTGCCAAGTCCATGCCAAAACCTATTTACTCTTCCCGTGTAGAGCTTCGAGACCCCAGTACCCTAACCTACTTAATGACAACGGTTTTCTTCCATACTTCAGGAAGTCAAACTTTCTATGAACTGTGGTATCACAAGAGTCAGGTCAGGTTCCTGACCTCCATGGTTGTCACTCTACTCTTTCTTTGTGAAGGATGGAACCTGGAATAGGACTTGTCTGTCAGCCCTTTCCAAATTATCTATTCAGTACCAGCGTTAGCAGTACTTCTAGGAGTTGCTCTCTAGTGAAGGAAAACGCCACTCACTCAGTTCCCTAGAAAACAGCAGAAAAGCCTCAGTTACAAACAACATGTAATAAAGGAATAAAACAGATGTAAGCATTGTCATGCCAATGGCTTTCTTTTCAGCAATGCTGACCATTTAATCAAAAAAAAAAAAAGAAATATTCTCAAAATATTTAAATGGTGATTTTTATTTATTATTATCATTTTACTGTATGATAATGCTGTTACCTTGTTCTTGCCCTTTGGGTATTTTTTCAGATGCAAAGAAATGACAGACACTTTTGCATGAGCTGTTAGAAGGATTAAGTAACCTTGGCACCATGGCAGGCTGGCAAGTTTGCTGCTCATTTTTTCAGAGCAGTTGCTACCACGTCTGAGGCTGCCATGTCTGAGCAGGAATAAGACCTACAGGACTTTGCCTGGTGGCCCTCCAAGTGGGTCTGCATTTGAATGTTGGCTCGAACTTTGTGATATACCAAAGCAGAGGTGTTCTACCTTACAAAAGGATGGCTTTCTTCTTTCTAGAAGTGAAGACAATAATACCTGATAGGTTCTTCTGTGACTAAATGAGGTTCACAGAACAAGGCTGGCACAGGAAATACAGTAAAACGATTGTTTTTGAAGCAAAACTGGAGTTTATTAAGTACATTTTTATCATAGATCTTAAGCACAGAAGTTAAGAGAGAGATGCCCAGAGAAGAAATAAGACACATCCATGTGTGAGTATGGGTTTTTCAAGGTAGAGTCATAATTGGTTTTCTTTCCTTCCTTCCTTCCTTCCTTCCTTCCTTCCTTCCTTCCTTCCTTCCTTCCTTCTTTTTATGTTTCTTTCCTTCCTTTCTTTTTTATTTCCATCCTTCTATCCATCCTTCCTTTTCTCTTCCCTTTCTCTCTCTCTCCCTTCTTTCCCCCTCCCTTCCTCCTTCCTTTCTTCCTTTCTTTATTTCTCCAACAATATTTTTATTGATTATTTGGGCATTTCACAAAATACATCCCAATCATACTCTCTTCCCAGCCCTCCCACTTGTGACGTCCTCTTGAAAACAATTGAAGAAGAAAAAAGAATAAAACACCAAGTCCATTTTGTATTGCCCATGTACTCATGGGAGCATGGTCAAATTCTCAGTGGCCAGCTCCTGAAAGAAAACTGAGACCTTTCTCACCCACCCCAACCTCTGCCAGAAGCCATCAATTGTGAAGAGCTATACTTTAGCATCCCTATCACATTTTTAAAGAGTTATCTTCAATGACTTCTTGTTTAGACTATTTCTTTCTTTTGGAGTCAGTGGCTGGGGGTAAGGGGGTGAATAACTTGTCACTGAAGAAGCTTTCTATGCTATTCTCAGCTATGAGTCTCCATTCTTTCATACCACTGAAAAAGATTACTTGCCCTTTATAGTCTTCTGAAGCTTGGATCATGGACTTCCACATGGTTTCTAGAGAAGGCACAGGACCACCAGGACAATGGACATCAGCTTGACCCTCAGCCACAATATGGACCACAGACCTCATCATGGTCTCCAGTGGCAGTTTAGACCATGGATATCGACATTGCCTCTAGCAGCAACACTGACCACAGACATTAACATGGCTCTTGGCTTCAGCATGGACTATGGACAGCATCATGACCCTCAGTGGCAGCATGGGCCACAGACATCATCATGGCCTTTTGCAGCAGCAAGACCCATGGACATCAAAACCATGGAAGTTCACTTGACTCCAGAGATAGCATGGGGCATGGAAATCAACAGGGCCTTCAGCAGCTCAGACCATGGATATCCAAAAAGACCTTGAGCATCAACACTGCCAGGGCAGCGGTAAGGACCATGGAGGATTACCAACATGGCCTCCAGAAACAGCATGGATCATGGGGGTCTTTTGAGGAGGCCCAATCCAGAAAATGACCCATTCTCCATCTTGGACATCCTGCTGTTGTGCAGCTGGGCAGTGTGTTGGGGAAGAGGTGCACAGAGCATGCCCCCATATTGTTCCCATACCCTTCCTTGCTCTTCCCTACATGCGGCTCTGCTCTATGAACTTTTCCTAAAATATCACAAGTCTACTTTTTAGTACATTTTAATGCATCTTCCCACAGGATCTGTCTTTTTTTTTTTTTTTAATTTTTAAACTTGTTCCAGGGATACTGCAGGCTCTGCAGAGTCCTTCTCTGCTACCACACCTCCTCTAGCAGCCTCCAAAGTCTCTTAGTGCATGTTTAGTAGCAGGTGCCGGAGGCTACAAACATTTTTGCTTACAGCCATGCTTCAGGTTTTCATCTTTAATGGCAGTGATGTGCTCCTAGATCTGGTTCTTCAGCACCAAGTCCTCCATGTGCTCTAGCAGCTTGTAGAGGGGATATTGGGGTAGACTACCTGGAAACACTGGATGTCAGCCCAGATGGCAGCTGAGGCATGGGCACCACCAGTTAAATGCCTTTTTGTTTTCTCTGACTATCCATGAAAATCTCTTCACTGAAATGCCTCCGCCTAAGTTTGACAAGTCCAGAATCCTTAGGATATGGACTTACTAGGAAAGCCTAACAAAGTTTTGATCGAGCAAAACATACAGTGTGTTTCATGGCTTCAAAGAATGTAACAATAAACAGCTAGGGTTGACATCTATTTTGACATTTACAGTTAAACATCAGATTACGTCTGCAATTGTTCCTCAGGAACCATTCACCTTGGTCTCTCATAGACCTGACTGGCTGTTAAGTGAGCCACAGTGATCCAGCTGTCCTCATTAGCATTGGGATTACTTGCACAGTAGCACACCTAGCATTTTTTCCCCCTGAGGGCTCTGAGAATAAAATTAGGTACTTATGGGTCAAGCAGATAGACTAAGCTACCCTGACCCTCATGGCCAAGCTGCTAAGATTTCGTTGATACAAATTGCATAGCAATACTTTCCAGAAAAAAACCGTTTTAAACTTATGAACTTCTCCTATTCTGGAAAAAAGACTATTAAACTGCAGTCACCATTATTTAAAGGACCAAAGGTGTGAAGAGGAGGATGCAAATGGCAAACCATATGGGAGCCACTATTTAAGCCTGCTCTTTGTCAGTCTTCCAATTATTACGGTGTCCCTAGAGAAGCACACTCTTTTATTATCATTGTACATCTTACTGAAGTGATGATCTGAAAAGTCTTAGCACCTGCCTGGTTGTACTGAGAACAAATAACAGAGCTGTAGACCCAGTTGCTTCAGGTTGTGGAACCAGACCTCTTCCTTCTTGCTGGGCACCACTGCAGCTCAGTGAGACAGACTCACGCAAGAGCATTTCCACAGAATGTGGTTTCTGGGAAGGCTTCTGCTCCAAATATCCTTTCACCAGTGATGATGACACTTGGCACTTCTCCAAGCGGTATTTATTTCTGCAAATTTTAAGGGTTGTTAGTTCATTTAGAGGCTCTTACTAAAAGGCCCATATTGCTTGAGGTTAAAAAAGAATATCTTTAAATAACATTACAGCAAAGATTACTTCGCAAGCCAGAACTTTGCAAAGCATGAGAGATCAATTCATAGAGCCAGTTAGCGAGAGCAATAATGAAAACTTGCTCCATTTGTTTCTTGGAGATATTTCTTCTTTGGATATTGTTACTGCCCTTGATGAGCAGGTTTGTAAAACAAGGAGCTTGAAGAACAAACTATTTTGCCAAAGAAGAACAATTTGCAATTTTTGCATCTTAGAAGCCCAGATGGATGTTCTTTGATGTGTTTCTTAAAAGTGGTAGGAAGTGGGTCTTAGAAAATGGCCAATGGTAAACAGATGGCATTGGCTTATAAAACCATATGGGCCTGGGAACCTGCTGTATCTCAGATTTGAACTATGGAAGTGCTTTAGTGATCTAGTGGGTCCTCACAGTGGCTGCTGCAGTTTTCAAAGAATCTCTTGTCTGATTATGAGAATACGTACAGTCCTGTGTTATGTCAGTATGTGATTGGGACATGAAAAAAAATGGTTTTATTTACAAAGTATCAGTATTTACATCAGTGTGTGTGTGTGTGTGTGTGTGTGTGTGTGTGTGTGTGTGTGTAATGTAAATGTGTGTGGGGGTGAATGTGATACATGTAGAGGCCAGGGCATTACTTTGGGTGTCTTCTCTACCATACTCTACCTTATACTCTTGAGATAAGATATCTCACTGAAGCCGAAGCTTATTTTGTCAGCTAGACCGTTTGGCCAGCCAGCTCTCAAGAGTTCCCTGTCTCTACCCATGACTTCTGGTGTTACAGGTACTTGCAACCATGCCAGTCTTTTTCCATGGGTCTTGGGGATTCAAAGTCAGAGTCTCATAAATGCAAATCAGTCTTTCCTACATCCTGAGCCAACTCCACATCCCAGCTACTTTAAAATTGATGAGTTTTTCTGAAATTGTTGGCTGTTATCTTACTGGAGGAAAAGGTATGATTTTTGCTCTGTATAAATTTTCCCTTTGAAGTTGAAGAATACATACATACAGTCTCCTTTTAATTGTATCTAGGGGCTGCTGAAACAACTAAGCATCTGCCATTCCTCTGTGAGACAGAGAGTAGCAGGAAAGCTTGGAGTGGGAAGGTCAGCCTATTTCTATATCACTATTTTTTTTAAATTGCCATTGTTCTATGTTTCTTATTTTTATGGAAGACACAAATACTGAAGGTGAGTAACAGGGGAAATGTTGTTATCTATACATCTCACAAATGTCCATACATTTAAAACCATTCTCCCACATTACCCAACAGTGGCTGTGTGTCAGGAATAGCACCTAGCCATGCTGTGTTGTCCTATTCAATGTCCTCAGACTTTAATCCAACTGTTACATGGAGCTTTCATCTCATCAGTGCCTGGGCTACTGAGAAGGAATATGCATACTAATCCCCTCAGTTTACTGAAAAATGAGAGAATTAATTTTTCTGTGTCTGTAGGATTAATAGCATTTTACTCATTCTAAGACAATACAATTAGTGTTGAAAAGGAAGAAAGTCAAGGAATTAAAAGAGATGAGATGGGAAAAGGGTGAGAATCTCCAAATATTGTTTTTATGTGTTCATCTTGTAGCTAAGTATCTTTATAAATAATGTTGCAAGCCCTAGCTATATTTTTATTTCTTTTTTAAAATATAATCTTTTGCTATGGGTTTCCTTTAATATATATAATTTATAATATAATTACACCATTTTCCTACTTCATTTTCCTCCTTCCAAGTCCTTGCTCATTCTCAAATTCAAGGCCTCTTTTTCTTTAGTTGTAGTTAAGTGTATGCATATATGTTCCTAACTATATAACTACATTCTCTCAGTCTGTATTATGTAACTGTATATATATGATCTCAGAGCTGACTGCTGGATCTTTCAATAACAAACTTGGTTTCTTCCATTTTTAGTATTACCCAGCCCCCTCTGTTCTTTGTCTAGGGTCAAGGCACCATGAGCTTTGCCCTTTCCATGTTAGCATGTCCGTTGATGTCATCATTGTTCAGGTCTTGTTTAGGCAGCCATATTGGTGAGACTTAGTGGATGTAGCCTCTCTGACATTTCTAGGAGACACAATCTTACAACAAACTTTCTGTTTCACTAGCTCTTACAATCTTTTCTGAGAAGCATTCTCTTGCTGGATCTCCCACTAAAAAGGTCAGCTGGTTGCTTCTTGGACCCTCTGAGCTACCAGGTTTCCACACCAACATCTAATTCCCAAGTCTATATTGGTAGATAGAACAATAAAGACTCAATTGGAAACTACATTTGCCTGCAGAGCAGAGCCAATGCTGGTAGGACCAGAAGTCCTGACAGAACATAGCCTGGGTGGTGGGGCACTGACTGCAAGGCTTCAGGGCCATGAGGACACAGATGGTAGTTGAAATATCGGTTGATTCAATAGCAGCTGAGAAGCTGAAGGAAAAAAGTGAGAAATGTTGTGGGATAATCTTTTTGTACATTATCTGCCAAGGCACCTTCTGATTGGTTTAATAAACAACTGAATCACCAATAGCTAGACAGGAAAGGAGGGCAGGACCTCTGGGGAGAGAGAGGAACTTGGGGAGAAGAATCAGAGAAGAAGAGATTTGCCAGCAAGACATGGAGAAGTCAGATGTACAGTATGGAAGAGAGGAAACAAGCCACATGGCAGACTGTAGATTAATATGAATGGGTTAATTTAAGTTATAAGAGCTAGTTGGTAACAAGCCTAAGCTAAGGGCAAGCTTTCATAATCAAAAAGACTCCATGTCATTATTCTGGAGCTGGTATTCTAAAAGAAAATCTTGTTACAGTTTTATTTTGGGGGACATCACAGCTTAGGAACACAGATTTGGTTACTCCAAATTCTATGTTCCAAAGTGGAGGCAGTTTCATGAAATATAGTCTTACAGAATAAAGGCATAAGTCAAGGCAAGTTTAAAATACATTAGTGGGTACATCAGGCTATATAAACCTAGGTAGTTTTATATGAAGTCTTAAAACAAATATTAATTTTCCTAAAGGAAAACTTCAAAACTAAACATAAAAAAAATAGGCTATTCTATTTTAAAAATTTTTAGTGGACAGGAGTAGGTCATATCTTCTTTCATCGTTGCAAATAATAGATCCTAAAAGGGAATTTCAAAACACACTGTCAATCCAAAGAGAAGAGTACAGGTAGAGAAGAGCCAGAACTACTTACCATGAGTTGTTTAGCAAACAGGCTGGCACCCGATCTAAAGATCTAAAGTGGAGTATTAAGCCACACCACATAGCGCATAGTGAGTGACCATGAGTGCACATTAGAGAAGGGGAAGTGGAACTCCCAAACACTGCTACATTCTCATATTATTTAAATTTTAAATGACAATCAAAGCCTTGACACGAGAGTTTTTCAGGTCAGTGTGGTAAATATTGTGTCAGGTCAGAGCTTTGCAACACTGTTTTCATTGTGGGTATTAAGAGAAAATAAGATGGGAGGACATTCAATTTGAGGTTCACTCCCCGCTTGGATAATGTTTCCTGTTTGTGTTCCTACATTTCAACCATAAAATAATTCAGCATTTGGAATTCATATTGTACTTACTGTTTCCATTGCTTTTAAAAACAAAACATTTTTGTCATTAGTGGTTATAAGTATATTTTTCGAAGACAGATTTTTTTTTGTTTCTTGATAGATTTGAAAGGGCCGCTGAAAGTCAAGGAAAATAATGAAACATTTATATCAACTGTCTTGATATTGCAATGAACTTAACTTCCCGAAAAGAAAAAAAAGAGTAAAAACAAAACCAGGGTCTAAACTCTTAGGAGATTTTCTAACCACTCTGTGCTTTAATATTTTTATAAAAGAGGAGCATGAATAATATTTGCTCCGTAGGGGTTTTATGAGGATTTCAGACTGGCCTATTTATTAGTTAAGCTTGAGAAGCCCTTCTCAGAGCTTCTGAATTTAATTTTCTACTCAATGGGGTTATCCTGCAATGAATTTGTTAGCTTTAGAGGGCAATTACTGGTCTGTCAGCTTCCCATTGCCTTTGCCTTCTGACAACCAACAATGTACTTCATATCATCCATGTCTCATGTCTCTTCACTCTCTGCCTGAGAGTTTTCTCCTGACTTTTAATACTTTTATTGAACATGGAATAATACCAGGACTGTAGCTTTTAATCAATGACATCATTTGCAAACAATGTCCCATCACATACAATAATTGTAAAGCTTGTGCTATGCATTGAGTCCCAGAGTATTTCCCACAGAGGTAAAGTTTAGTGCCACTAATGGCAGCCACCTTTTTTATTTGTCTTATCTGTCTATCTTCTTAATTTCTCCATCATGGTTGCTTGCAAATGCAAATTTTTGACTATATGCAAATTTTTGTATCAGAATGTGCTTCTGGGAAACCCAAATCCAAATATCCTGGGATATTTTCTTCAATCTCGTATCAATGATTCATTTAACTCCTCTGTTGAATCTCTTATCTGTCTAACCTGGTAATGGAAGGATGTCAAGCAATGATCTTGGCTGTGCCTTAACAGAGGAGCTTGTAATTACCTGTATCTCTTTCTATTCTTGAATGAGCTTTTGGAGTCACAAAATGAAAAAAAAATAATAGGAAGGGACATTGTTTCAAATGAGATGCCCCGGGAAAAAGTTTTAAAGAGTTGAGACAATGGTATGTGCACTTAGGGTGTATGAAGGATGTTCTATAACTCACTGGAGAACATTCGAGTATTAATAAATAGTATGGAGAGAAATACTTTATAGAAAAAACACAGACTGCAGGTAGACCAAATAAGTAACTATGCAAAGCTCCCATCTATAAAGGTATTAAATGAAACAAAACATTATTATCTTTGTGACACAGAGTTAGGCAATTATTTATTTTTAGATAAAGCATTGTTGTCAAAATTAATGATACTTCGATAAAATAACAGTTAATCATCTCTTTGTCATAAACAACAGTGCAGATGCCGTGTGCCGGAATAGAAGAAACATTTGCAATACTGAACACTTAAAAAAAAGTTAACAAAAACATAAAGGTCATGCAAATCATGACATATTATAGATATTGAATCAGAACAAAAGTAGAACATGGGTGAACAGGGAAACAAAGAAGGAAACTCAAAAACGTTAGGCATGTATAAGATACACAGAATATACATTAGCACAGACATGAAAGTTAAAATCAGAACCAACGTATATGTATTTTAGACTGGAGAAATCTATGAATTCAGTTCTTGTTGCATGTTGGTATGATAGTTCAGTCTGTCTAGATGGATGGATTACTGTACACTGTTAAGACAAACAACACACAGACTTGTTTAAATCTACCAAGGTTTATTTATTGCAACATGCAGAGTTAATTTCAACCTTCTGTTTCCTGCACTCAGAAGTCCAAATTGATACAGCACATCCAGTGATCATTTTCAATCACTATCAGTGAAAAAGGGAGCTATCTCTTAAAAGAAAATGCAGGTAGAGATGGGATTGAGGGCTCAAGAACGGAATATTCCACGGATAAATAATGATGTGTCACCTTTGCCCTTAATAAGACATAATACCTACATATATCTTCAGTTTCATTGAGCAGTAGGAATCCTTGCACATTTTTGGGGGGTTGGAAGTAGAAGCCTCTGTGCCCATATTGAAGAACAAGCTAGTCTTAATTAATCAAGTGCGTGGATAGAGAACAGCTCTATTCTTTCCCCATTTTTAGATGTTTGTACCATGTCTCACGGAAGGCTGAGGTCAGCTCTCCCTATGTGCTCCTTTCCTAGATTGCTATCAGACTTTAGGCTTTGTGTTCTATTAACTGCATTAGCAGTTGGAAATAGAACCTTGTATTAGAATTGTCAATGCCACTGATGCAAGACATTTGGGACCTTTAGTACTTCTTTAAAAAAATAAAACATTCACTCCTATACTTTGTGTTTGATAGTGCCAGATGCCTTTTAGTCTAAAAAGTAACAAAAATTCAAAACTAAAATCATGAATTTCTTCTAGATGTTTCTCAATCACAGAGAAGAAGTGATGTTTAGTTCCTCTGTCTTCAAGACATAGATTATCCTGGCTGTGGGATTTTTTTCCCCTTTCCTCATTATTTGTAAAATTCTCACCCTTCTGGGCCAAATATTTTCATCATGTTGTGATTATTGAAGAATGGTTTGCTTAGATGGCAAATAAGAAGGCATAAAAACGTCTAGAGTGAACCTTCTCCATTCATGTTTCTGAGCAATATTTGCTCAAATTCTTAAGGCTCTGATCCAAGCCAGAAAATCTGCCTGTGGCTGAAGACCATGGATGCTCAGTGAGCCATTGAAATGCACCCTTATGGAGTCTGTTTCTTCTTAGTAGGAATTAATCTTTTGGGAATGTCAGATTGTCACTAAGATACTCATAATGAAAAATTAAACTTTGGTGAAGTCATGGAAATAAAAGTAAATGGGTGGCTATTCTCTTTTAGTGTTCTGTACCTTGCAGAATGTTCAGTTCCTTTAGTATCCAATATTTGTTGACTCTAAACTTGTCTCTGTTGACTGTTTCCAACTTGAGAGTAATTTATCAGCATTGGAGACATTTAATGTTTTCCACCTTGTCCCTAGGATCTAACATTCTTAGTAATAATTTGTTTACCTAAAGAATACATAAACAATATCCCTGACTTTGTAGAGAATGTGAAAATACATTGGGTGTCTGCAAATATCAAACATAAATCAGTAACAAAAATGAGGAAACATATTTTGTGAGGCTAGAAGCAAGCAAGATCCAATTATAAACTGAGGAGTGATTATCAGTATGAAATAACTGTTCAGGGTTTGTCACCTTATTGAAATTCTATTGTCTTGTGTTTCACAGTGTGACCTTATTTGAAAATATGGTCATTTCAGGTGTTAGGAGGGGGTTATATCAGAATATGGTTGGTCAAATCTCTAACACAATTGTTACACTCACTAAAAGGGAGAAGTTAGGATATAAACAAGCACCCAGGGAGAATACTGTATAGAGAAAGAAGTAGGATGCCCAGTTTGGGAAGACACGAGATTATCAGCTCACCACCAGCCACAGGCAGTATTTGTGGCTTATTCTTTCATGGTTTTGGGAACGAACCAACTCTACCACCATATTTACTCAAGGCTACTTCTCTCCAGAACTGTAAGTCAATAACTTTCTACTAATTGAACCACTCAGCTCCTTGTAAGCAAGTTTCATCAGGAACAAGATTCTTGTTTTTAAAAGTGAATTCTGAATAGCTTAGAACATTTTCTATCATAGTCATTTATGAACTCAGAGATGAGTCTTCCGATGTATACTATTAGGAATACCCAAGCAGCACTTGAAGAGTTACTGCAGTTGGTAAGGGTGTGTACACAAGGAAATGTGGCAGAAGGACATGTTCCTAAGGAGAAAGCCAGGTAAGTGCATGAAATATCCCTGTTTGGGAACCTACCATGTTATAAACCCTAAGAGGATTTACTCAAAGGTCTGATTAAGTGATGCATAACCACCTATACTTCCCAGCCTCTTCTCTTTATTTTCTGTATGTTAAGTTAAAAACCTTAGTAAGTTCTAGAGATACAGAAGTACTTATTTCTAAATATTAGTAATTATTTGGTTCTATATTCTTTAAAAATAGGAAAACCCTGAGTGTCAGTGGCTGAAGCTTGACTCAGAAACACAGGCTGTGTAGCCCATTGTTAATTTATGTGTTCTGACTTTTGTTCTTCTTTGTCGGGAGCCAATTACATGACAAGATAAAGATGTCACCTGGAGGACTAGTTAGGAGACTCAGGTCAGCACAGAGATGATCCCAATACCCAGCTGAAGGACAGAGGGGGGATTGTTCTAGAAACAAAATTTCCTTTCCTTTCCTTTCTTTTCTTTCTTTCAACGTTTTTCTCTTTTATTGAAAGTAGGTTTTTTTGGATAAAATATATCTTGATTATGGTTTTACCTCCCTCTACTCCTCCCAGTTCTCCTCACTTCTTCTCCCATCTATATTTAATCCCTTTCTGTCTCTCATTAGAAAACAAATAGGCTTCTAAGGGATCGATAGATAGACATGAACTTACTGAGCACAGGGCCTGGATGTGTCTGCACCAGATGGAATCCAGGGTCCTGGATTTGAAACTCGAAGTGGACATATGCTCCCACCCCTAACCCAGAATCTATCTCCAGTTTAAACAGAATTTCTTATGTTTAAAATCAGGTGTTTATGTCATAATACATGCACGCGCTCACACACACACACACACACACACACACACACACACACACACACACACAGAAGTAAGAGAGAGACAGACAGACAGACAGAGACAGAGAGACAGAGACAGAGACAGAGAACAATCAAATGAAAGGAAAATGAAACACAAAATCTGAAGTAGTTGAGAGTTTTTTTTCATAATTCCCTGAAGAACTATTTTGATAGTCCATTTTCTTTTTCATCACCAAAATTGAAAAGGAACACTCATTTTAAATTAGATGGAGTGGAAGCTGTTCACAGGACTCCTTCTTTTCTGATGCTGTTGCTTTCCCACATCCTACACTGACTCTTTTGAAACTTCATGTTGTCCATTGAAAGCAAGGGGGAATTTTTAGACATTTATTGACCTACTGGCATTTGAGGCTTTTGTGGGAACGTATGCCTCAGCCACGGACAATTCCTGTTGGCCTCTGTACTGCAGCAGCAGCTTAGCCCATCCTTCTCCTCTTCAAAGAGTAATGAAACACAAACTTTGTGATAAAGAGAGCACCCATTCTGTGTTTCTAAGTATTTCTCCTCCTAACAAGGGATTGCAATGAACTTGTGCTTTCAAATATAATAGGAAGATTTTGACCATTTATTTCATATTTATGGTCATTGTGATGGATGCCAGACAAGTACTCTAATTTTGTCGTTTGAGATGGTAAAACAGTTCTTAGATTATCAGCAAGATCTGTGGAAACAACAAAGAACAAATAAACTACATGAAGAAGTACAAACAGAACAAGAGAAAGGTGAAGAAGGAGACTCATGGGTCATACGCTGTAGACTGAGCAGTCAAATGTGCAGATGTGTTCATTCTCTACTTAAAATCTATGAATTTTATTTTGCTTTTTACTTTACATGATTTTGTTTTGTTTTTTGTTTTTTTGTTTTTTTGTTTTTTTTTTTTTGTCTCTCCCTTCATGTAAACAGATAAGAGTTTGGTTATTCCAAAGAGCAATTACATATGCTTAGGTGGACATACATTTTTACAAGGCAGAATTTTGTCTTTCTTTGTCTACATAAAACTTTAAAAGCCACAGGCAATCCAACTGAATTTGTCATTTGATGTTACTAGTCATCTAAATATTTGTCTACTCACTGAATCAAGATTTAAATCTAATTTTGAATATGGCTTTAAATATGCTAAAATAAAACTATTAAGTAGTGTTAGAAGTGTTGTTATGTACAACTCACTCTAGTGATACACAAAGTGAATGTTGTTCAAATAGAGAACATTTATATTTTGATATTTAATTATTGTGTTTCAGGGGTGTGATACGTTAGGCAAAAGCTCTGCCTTTCCCTTAATTTTGTCATATTATTTTTAGAAGAATAATTCTAAACAAACTTGTTATGGTTTGAATGTGAAGTGTCAGCCACACGTTGATGTGTCTGAACACATGTCCCAGATGGTGGCATTGATTTTGGAGGCCCCAGAGCCTAAAGAAGTCAGGCAGGGCCTACCTGGTGGAAGTGGGTACTGCAAGGGCCTTTGACAGTCAGAGCTCAGCCCTACATCTGTCTACTCTCTGCTTCCCAACAGTCCCAAATGTAAAGGGAGCCCATACCTAAATCAAACCTTTTCTTCCTCAGGGTGTTTCTGCCCTGTACTTCTGTCATGGGATAAGAAAGGTAACTGATACAGAACTTAAGAAGTTAATGATATTTGAATTTCTAACCCTGAGTGAAACTTACTGTTTGCATCACAACAGGTAGTTGCAGCCAAAAGAACTCAGAATGGAAGGAGGAAACAGAAATTGAATGTCTTCTATGAAAAGTCTTCTTTCTTTTTAATGCACTGTCTAGTAACAATGCAGGCTGAATCAGGAGGCAAACATGCTTAGCCTTTGAGCACTTAGCAGGTCAAGAGTTCCTCACCTCACAGGTTGTTTCATCTTCTCTCCAAATATTTCACAGCTGCACGTAGACCTCAGTGTGGTTGGAACCAAACCCAAACCTCTCCTGGTCCATCTCCTGTCAAATTCACATACTGACATCGCTGTTGAGTGATCGTCCTATATTCTCTGCATCTGCTTCCTTTTTTTTGTTTTCGTTTTTGTTTTTGTTTTTTTTTTTAGACAGGGTTTCTCTGTGTAGTTTTGGTGCCTGTCCTGGATCTCACACTTTAGACCAGGCTAGCCTCAAACTCACAGAGATCCGCTTGGCTCTGCCTCCTGAGTGCTGGGATTAAAGGCGTGCACCATCACTGCCCAGCCTGTTTCCTTTTTTAGTGATCATTTCAAAGGAATTCATTCTACCATAAACTTGTGATCATATTTTTACCTACCTGTGCATTGACCCATTGAGTCCTCTTCCATTTCACTGAGAAAAATCAACATGGAACTCTTGGCCTCCACTCACACACCAGATCTCAACACACATACCAGATTCCACTCACTGCAAACACTTGGCCCTTCTCTCCTTTTGTGTCTCAGCTTCCATCTCTTCACCAGTATTGCCTGATGTCATCACAGAAATTCTCTGTGGTCAGCTTTTCTTTTTTTAATAATGGATAAATCTAAAATTGCTAAAAATTCAACACTTAAAATTTTTAATTTCACTTTTATTGTGACTTTTTTGAAATGCATGCTTTCAATTTGTTTGATATCATGAGAAAAATTCTCCACAAGGCCAATCAACAGAATCACCTAGATTCTAACTATATTTCATAAGAATTTCAAAGTGAGAAAGAACACTCAAAATGATGGTTGTTCACTTTACCTGTATTTGAATTCTCTGTGGTGAATTAACCAACTAATTCCCATAAAGACCAACCAGTATTACATTTCTCCTTCAAAAATGAAATTCTGATGGGTGGCATGGAGACATGAAGGTAAAGCAAGAAGCTATGCCTAATGGTACTGGCCTATAATCCCGGCTCTTGGGGAGCTGAAGGCAATAGGATTATAGCAAGTTCAAAACCTTCTTGTTCTTCAGAAGGAGTTCAAAACCAGGGAGGTCAACTTGATGAAACTATGTCTTTAAAATAGTAACAAGAAATAAAAGAAAGAAAAAATTTAAGAAAGATAAAGGAGGGAAGGAGAGAGAGAGAGAGAACACAAAATAGGTTTTTGTTTTTCTTTTAACAAGGAAAGGAAAAGGAGGAGAAGGGATAAGAAAAAGCAGACTACAATGGGTGGTGGTGGTGGTGGTGGTGGTGGTGGTGGTGGTGGTGGTGGTGGCGGCGGCGGCGGCGGCACACGCCTTTAATCCCAGCACTCGGGAGGCAGAGCCAGGTGGGTCTCTGTGAGTTCCAGGCCAGCCTGGTCTACAGATCGAGATCCAGGAGAGTAAAACATAAGGTCAATATGATCAAAGCACATTGTATTCAGGTATGGAAACTTAGCAGTGAAACCTCTTATTTTTGCTATTCTGTATGTGGGATAGATACTGCTAAAAATTATAAGCTTCAAAATGTCCAGTTTTAGGGTTTAGGAAATAAAACACACCCCACTCCACAGATTGTTGGTGGACCACATTTAAAAGAAAACATTCTTGATGATGAAAAATGTTTCTAAAGAGTATGTCATTGGCCTTATCTTGGAAAGGATCTCTTCCATGGAACATAATTACTCTTTAATATAGTTTGCAATTGGAAACAGCCTCGTACTCCCATCATCTTGATACCAGTGCATGTAAACCCACCCTTCTGCCAGAACTGATTGTTGCACAAAATAATTTGAACCAGAAATACTTAAGTAGGGGTAACACACACCAACATTTCTTTCTGAGTTACTTAAAACAACAGGATTTTTGGCAGAAAATTGTTGCTCTTTCCAAAAGTTGCTCTTTAGAGCATGGATCAACATCAGCCAATATTTCTTTTTAACTTCTCCAAGATCCCTGAAAGGGTGGGAACATTGTGGAGATAGATCAACATGCTCAGTCTCCAGATTGCTGGTTGCTAATACTTTGTGAACTGCCTGATTTTAATTTTCCATATCCACATTGGCAAGTTAGCGCACTAAACTGTTTAACTTCTCAAGAAACACATGCAGACTCAAGTCAGCAATCATTGTTAATAACTTCTACTTTTTGAAACTTTAACAGTATCAAGGGACCCTTTCTTTTTATTACTATTATTATTATTATTATTATTATTATTATTATTATATTTGTGTTTTAATTTTACACATCAGCCATGTGTTCCCCTGTCCTCCCCCCTCCCGCCCCCGCCCCCACCTTTCCCCCAGCCCCTCCCCCCCATTCCCATCTCCTCCAGGGCCAAGACTCCCCTGGGGAATCAATTAAACCTGGTGGATTCAGTACAAGCAGGTCCAGTCCCCTCTTTCCAGGCTGAGCAAAGTGTCCCTATGTAAGCCCAAGGTTCCAAACATCCAGCTCATGCACTAAGGACAGGTCCCGGTCCCACAGCCTGGATGCCTCCAAAACAGTTCAAGCTATTCAATTGTCTCACTTATCCAGAGGGCCTGATCCAGCTGGGGGCTCCTCAGCCTTTGGTTCATAATTCATGTGCTTCCATTCGTTTGGCTATTTGTCCCTGTGCTTTTCCAATCTTGGTCTCAACAATTCACGCTCCTACAGTCCCTCCTCTTTTTCGACAATTGGACTCCTGGAGCTCCACCTGGGGCCTGGCTGAGGATCTCTGCATCCACTTCCATCAGTTATTGGATGAGAGTTCCAGCACAACCATTAGGGTGTTTGGCCATCTGCTCTCCAGACTAGATCAGATCAGCCTTTCTCTCGACCATTGCCTGCAGTCTACAGAGGATATATCATTGTGGATTTCTGGGGACCTCTCCAGCAATCTGCCTATTCTTGTTCTCATGTGGTCATCATTTATGGTGGTCTGTTATTCCTTGTTCTCCCTTTCTGTTCTTGATCCAGCTGGGATCTCCTGCTCTCCTAAGCTTTCTTTCCCTCAAACCTTGCCCTTCATTACTCCCACTGTCGTCCAGGTTGTTCATGTAGATCTCATCCATTTCTCTGTCATTGGGAGATCCCTGTGTCTTTCCTAGGGTCATCAAGGGACCCTTTTCAGTCACCTTCATTTTATAGACAGAATTAATTGCTATCATTCCTCACAAGCAGTTGAAAAGCGCCATGAACACACTCACGCAAACAACATGATTCCATTGAAGGCAGTTGGAAGCAAAACTAGAATATGACATCAGGACACTCTTCAGGAAATTGCTTTCCCAAATGGGCTTCTCCATCCCATGGGTCACCAGCAGAACTGGGCTGAAAGAAGCTGAAAATCTAATATTATAGGAAATGTTAGCATGATGGGAAGTGGACACCAATGCCTTACAAACATCAAGCCAGTACAAGAGCAAAAGCACAGAGGAAAGCAGGACCACACCAGAAGAAGTTTCCAAAACTTAGACACTTTTGGTACTTGGCTATCCCTTTCCCTTAGATCAAATGAGCATGAAAGACTGAGAGATGCTCAGACCAGCCAGCTGAATAATATTGGCAAGAACATGGACCTTCCAATTCCTTCTTGTTACTACATGTTGAGTACCCCTCATCCAAAATTATGGAAAATGTTTTTCAGAGTTTAGCTTATTTCAGATTTTAGAATATTTGCATGCACACAATGAAGTGTCTTGGAAACAAAACTCAAGTACAAACATAAAATTTACTTATGTTTCATAGGCCCTGTATACACATCTCCTAAATGTAATTTTATACAATTCATTTAGTGCACCTGCATTTTTTACTGTTAACCCTCTGGTCAGCTGCTGAGGTTTTTTCTTTCTATGATACCATGTGGGTGCCCAAATGGTTAGGATTTTATTGCATTTCAGGTTTTGGATTTTTGGGTTAGGAATATTCAACATATATTATGCTTCAATTCCAGGGACCTGCCCTTATTACAAAAGCATTCAAGCTAGTGATAAGCCTTCCTAAACTAAACATAATCCTGGGAATATTTAAGAAGATTATTAGTCATGCATTCTTTATTTGAATTTATGGCCTTATGTAACCAGATTACTTTCTTCCTAATATTGACCTGATAATCACAGAAAGAAAGAGAAACACTCAAGTTAAAACTTTTGTTTTATTATTATTATTGCGTGTGTGTGGTGAGGGGGACATGTTATATACAGTACGAGTGTTGAGGTCTGAGGACAAATTTGTGGAGTCCATGCTCTCCTCACATCCCTATGTTGGCTGCAGAGATCAAATCCAATGTTTACAGCATGTTAATGCAGCCATAGCCTTTGCCATGAGCTACAATGCCAACCTAGCAGTGCGTATTTCTAATGAGATTTTTAATTTCATTAATTTATTTGTTTATCTATTTATTTATTTCTGCAAAATGATAACTTCAGTCCCTTTTTAAAGTTTTGGACTTCATAGCTTAGAGGAGAAAAGGTAGAATGTTGGGTTTGGGCTCTGTAGTGGTGGAAACAGACTCACTTAGAGGGAAGGGTGGGTACCAAGCATTCCCTGTGAGCTAGCTGGTGGCTAAAACCTTCAGTTCCTCTCTCTATTTCGCATGTCCTTATGCTTTGAGGAAAATGTGCCAATGACTCCATTCATTAAGTGAAACACTTTCCGTTGAGCATGATTTAGTAAAATGCCAAGCCTCTTTAGACGTCTCTAGATTTGCCTGTGTTTATTTTGAAATATGGCATCAATATCCTTTATATATTTTTCCTAAGATTACCCCAGCCCCAAACTCAGTAAAAACACAGACACATATGCACACATACACACTCTATCTGTCTCCCCCAACCCCCTTGACCCAATTATTAAGCATTAACTTCTAAAATCAAATAATGTATTCCACAGAGGCTAAAGAGGGCATATTAGTCGACAAGGGTGGAAAGTATTCAGACTGCTCCTATTATACTTTATCAGGTTTTAAATTTTTTACCTGAATTCCTTTCCTCTTTAATTGTAATATGTGACATGAAACAGTTTTTTTTGCTTTAAAATAGATATGTGTATACTTTGAGTATGATGCAGAATTCAGTTTTAGACATTTCCAAGAAAGATTCGATATCTTGGGGATCACATCCACTTATATACCTAGATTGATAGCATGTAAATTTCTTCTTTCTTTTAAAGTGTATGTGTGTCCTGAGGTATAGCACTACTGTTAGGGAAACTGTCTACAATGCAAAAAGTTCTGGGTTTGATGTCCAGAACCTCACGAACTAGGCATAGTGACACTCACCTGAAATTACAGCACTTCGGAGGCAGAGGCTGAAAGGTCAGGAATTCCAGATAATCTTCTGCTACATAGTGAGTTTGGGGCCACCCTGGGCTACATGAGACCCTGTATAAATGAACTAGATCATCTATTAAGAAGATAGGCAAACACATTATTGCCTTTCTATTTCTTCATCTAGAAACCAAGGAGACAGAAATAATACTTCCTCCTTCTTTTGTGTAGGCAGTTAGACTGACATCATCAGTTTTGACTGACAATGCTGGAGGCCTTAGAACCATACTTCCCGACTTACATTTGACAGGGACTTTGCTAACAGATGTGGGGAGGGGCAGCCTGTGGAATTCCTTGAGGTAATGTTACATTAGAATGAAAATATCTAGAAAGGTTTTATAGAAATGCCAGGCATTTTAGTAGGTCTTTAGGAATTCCTGCAGGAATGCTCCACTTAGAAACCATCACTTTTAAATGTGAAAATTTTAACTATGATTTTATCATGGCATATTTTATCCCTGAAAAATATTTTAGAAACCACCTAGAGATATAAATTCTCCCTTAAAAATAGTGTACCTCCATCATAATGAATGTGAATTCCCTTAAATCTAACATAATCTTATTCACAGCTAGTATAAAATAATTTTCATTTTGATGCTAATAATTTACAGCAGGAAATTGTTTCAGCACTTCACTTCTTGCAGTGCCTTAGGTATTCCTTGCTTAACAGACAAACAAACACACACAACAACAGGTAACAACTCCTGGCACATACACCACTGTCACCCATGGCTTCCTTTATTTATATATTTTTGTTTAATATTGTTGATTTATGATAACTCAGAAACAAACCTAAAGGATTTGTCTTGCAGACGGATACAAATATTTCTATATTTCTTTTTCTTTTTCTTTCTTTCTTTCTTTCTTTTTTTTTTTTTTTTTTTTTTTTTTTTGGAGCTGAGGATTGAACCCAGGGCCTTGTGCTTGCTAGGCAAGCTCTCTACCACTGAGCTAAATCCCCAACCCCCAAATATTTCTTTTAGGCAATAAGGAAGACAATGGAAGGAGAGACAATGTGACAGTCAATATACCTCCTCAAAT
This sequence comes from Onychomys torridus, assembly GCF_903995425.1. Classification (NCBI taxonomy): domain Eukaryota; kingdom Metazoa; phylum Chordata; class Mammalia; order Rodentia; family Cricetidae; genus Onychomys; species Onychomys torridus. The sequence goes on from NC_050454.1 coordinate 63,141,916, forward strand.
GAACTCTCTACAATGCTTCAGCTAGTTGCCAGAGTGTTATTTACATCTGGTCAGACACTCATGATCTGTCCGTGGATGAATGAATAGTACACATCAAAACTTAACTTTTGGTTCAGATATAATCCAAATGGTTGCAAGACTGTCACTTTTCTCTTATAATGATATGTCAGGGTGAATGTGCTCAGCATATTTTATTTTGGGAAAACAAAAGAAACAGCTCTTATCTTGAGATAAAACAGAAGCCTAGAGCACACCTCAAGACAAAATTGCTAGACTATCCAGCCCTAGATTCTCCCAAACAAATGAAATCTTGGGGTGATTCATTTCAGGCATCCATTTGTCAGAGTTGTGTTGAACCCAGGTGTTTGGTTCAGTATTCTTGCCAGACCTGTCTGTGAGGCTGTTTATGTATGAAAGAGACATTTGACTTGATAATCTGAGTGGTACAAATGACCCTTTCCAATGTGAATAAGCCTCATGTTATCCATTGATGGCTTAGACAGAATAAAATTCTGAGGGAGCATTTCATTTTGTTTATATCACTGGAAGGAACATCAATCTTCTTCTCTTATAAGACTTGGATTTGGGCTTAAACTTGCTTTAAAAAAGTGGTTCTTAACCTTCCTAATGCTACGACCCCTTAATACAATACATTTGTTCAAGTTGTGGGGACTCCCAACCATAAAATTATTTTCATTGTTGCTTCATAAGTGTAATTTTGCTACTACTATGAATCATAATGTGAATATCTGATGTGAAGATTGTCTTGGGTGACCCCTGCGGAAGGTCATTCAGTCCCAAAGGCTCGTGCCCACAAGTTGAGAACTACTGCATTAAAACCTTATTATCTCTTTTCCTAGTTCTCAGCCCTTCCAACTTGAACTGAGAGAATAAAATTTGATCTTCTGGGTTTCCAGCTTTCCTATTGAAGTTCTTCAACTTGTACACTTGTATCATGAACCAATCACTTAGAGCAAATTTTATCTCTTTAGTATCAGTAAATATACTTTCCAACATTTATCTATCTATCTATCTATCTATCTATCTATCTATAATCTATCTATTTATTATCTATCTATCAATCTGTCTGTCATCTGTCATCTTTCATCCATGCCTCCAACTATCCATCAAGCTTTCTTGTTTGTCTGGAAAGTACTGACTGACAATATAAAACCTTGGATATATCTTTTCGACTCATTGACAGAAACATTTCATCATTGCCTTTTGCAGGCATAATGTCTGAAGATATGTCATCATTTATACATATGGTTATGATGAGTAGATGTGACTTAGTTTTCATCACAGAAAAACTCACTTGAAAGATATTGACCTTGTTGATGTATGCCAGTTCCTCTTACCTACACTCCCTTTAATACTTTTTGTAGATTATGTCTATTGCTTAAAGTTTAGCTATTCCTTTTTAATGTGACATCTCCTATAACCTTCATTAGAATTACATATATATATATATATATATATATATATATATATATATATATTCTTTTTTGTGAGTCCTTTCTGAGTCTTCCTTTCACAAGTATATTGCTATGGAAGTAGAAAGGTTTGCAAAAACAGTAAAAACAGGTTCTCAACCTATGGGTAGCATTTTTGGCTCTTTATACTGAAGAAATACTAAATTTAAAACGTGATTAATATTATTCCAGATAAAAGAACAATAAATAAAGAATGAATGAAGAGTATATGGAATGGCAAATATGTATCCAATCCAAGTGCACAGAACTTTTGGGGTAGCCAACCAATGTCTGATTTGACTTAAGGCTCCTTCCATGAGAAGTAACCCATACCTGACACTGCTTGGGTAACAAAGAATCAGAGACTATATAGCCAAGATACTTAGGGTAAAACCAAACACTACTGGCCAAAAAAAAAAAAATAAAAATAAGTAACAATAAAGCAACTCCTAATGATATTCTCCCATACTCATAGATCAGTCTCTTATCCAGTCACCATCAGAGAGTCTTCCTCCAGCAGCAGATGGGAACTAAGGCAGAGACCCACAACTGGACATTGAAGAGAGAGTTTAGACTAAGTTCTCTATCAAATCCCTCACCTCAGAGCTCAGGGAATTCTGTGGAAGAGGAGGAAAGATTTTAAGAGCCAGAGGGGACAGAGGACACCAGGGGAACATGTGTTCTGAATCAATTAAACAAGGTGCATGTGAGCTCAGAGACTGAAGCAGCAAGCACAGGGCCTACTCGGGTTGACATCAAGTCCTCTGCATATTATTATAGCTATTAGCTTAATATTTTCATCGGACAGCTGACTATGAGAATTGTGGGGCCCATAGAGACTCCCTAGTAAGGCCTTACTCAAGGTCAGAATTCTGAGCTAGCTTTACCCAGCAGGGCTGCATAATAGGATTATTTGGCCAAGGGTGTGGTTACCAGGTGTTTTGAAGGGTCTACACTTGGTTGTACATTGTTCTTTGATCTTAAAGGGCTTCTAGTGCTTGCTCTTGGGACTCTTTTCCTCCTTCTGGGTTACTGAATCTAACTTTGATATAGCAGTTTCGCTTCATCTTATTATATTTTATTTTGTCATGTTTGGTTGTTATCTCTTAGAAGCCTATTCTTTTCTAATGAGAAACAGAAAGGGAGTGGATCTAGATGGAAGGGGATATGGTAAGAAACTCAGAGGAGTAGAGGGAGAGGAAACTACAATTAGGATACTTTGAATGAGAAAAGAAACTAATTTCAATTAGAGGAGAAAAAAGAATTGAATGTTAAGAGAAAAAGAGTACGTGGAATGGTAAATAAGTCAAATATGAGTAAAATTTGATTGCTTAAGTTATAAGAAAATAATAATTATAGTCCCTGTGTGTTTGAAAATGTATCTAAAATAAATAATACCATTAGAAGATTGTAAATGTTTTATTTTTGCATATATAGATAATGTGAATATAATTAATATCATTAAAGTATATATTAAAATGATTAAAGTTTTTGGTATTATTATTTTATTTTGAGACAGATGCTTACTATTTAGCTCTAGGTGTCTTAGTAGTCTCTATGTAGACCAGGTTGTGGTTAAACTCATAGACATCCAACCTTTCAAGGTCTAGGAATAAAAGTTTATTGGTATTTTTAAAAAGACCTTTAACAACCAAAACAAAAATAATAATGGAATGTATTATTAACAGGTTTGCAGAAGAGAAATGAAAAAAATAAAAATACATGCCCCCCAAAAAGTAGGCTGGAGCCTAGAGCTGTAATTCAGTCTCTAGTACTGCAAAAATGAACTTGAAAATTAAATAAAAATAAAAAATATAGTGTGACAAAACTGAAATTAAGATGGAAATAGAAACAACAGCAAAATGGAAAACTCACAAAGGCCTTGCACAATCAGGAGGAAGGGAAAACATTCAAAATAAGCATTTCAAACAAACCAGATGCAAAGAAGAAATCACTTGGAAATTAGAAAATATTTTGAACTAAATATAATGATAACTCATTGTCATATAAAAATCTATTGAGGGGGTTCAGAGATGGCTCAGAGGTTAAGAGGACTGACTGTTCTAGAAGAGTTTTATTCCTGGCACCCACAGTCAGCAGCTCACAACCCAACTGTAACTTCAGCTCCAGATCTGATGCCCACTTCTGGCCTCCCTTGGCACCACACACATGTAGCATACAACCACACACACACACACACACACACACACACACACACACACACACACACTAAAAATAAAAATAAATCTTAAAAATGTTTTTAAATGATGCATCATAAATTGAAGAGAATTAAATACAAATTCAGAAGAAAGTTTGGAAGTTTAACAATCTAAATTCCTATGTGATAAAATAGAAAGAAAAGTTGAACCCAGCCTGATAAGATCACTCAAGCAGATAGAATATGTGGTTGTATTGGAAACACATTTTTTTTTTTTGAAAATTTTACTTTCTATATTAGGAGTTAATAGTGTGTTTTAAGTGGAAACCCAAGGAATGACAACTTAAATGAAGGCATTGTAAAGTAATAGAAGAGTCATCTAGACCGAAAGGGACTAAATCTGGGAGGGCTTGTGTTTCAAATGAAAAATTTGTCATCAATTTCAACACATTTTTATTATAAATATTAAACAATTTGACTTTTGATGAAGTGTGTATCTTGAAGTAGATGTAGTGAGTAGTTTTTTTTCCCTTTTTTGAATTAAGAGATTTTCAATTTATTTTACATATCAACCAGAGATTCCCCGTCCTCTCTCCTCCCACGCCCCAGCCTTCCTCCCCAACCCACCCCCCATTCCCACCTCCTCCAAGACAAAGTCTCCCGTGATTGGAAAAAGTACAGAGACAATTAGCCAAACTAGTGGAAACGCATGAACTGTGGACCAATAGCTGAGTAGTGGGTAGTTTTAAGGGACTCTGAAGTGGGGTGAGGCCTGAAGTGTTCTCAGCACTAACAGCCTATGCTAGATACAATCAGAAGAATGTCTGGTGAGGGTTGAGATGCAGACCTGGATGGAGGAGGAGGGAGTACCTTAAATGATGCAGTAACATTTTGGAATCTGAATTGACAATAATATCATGAGCACCTGATCTCCAAAAGTAAAATGTATAACTTTAGAGTTAAAAATAAATATCCAAATAGCTAAAATCATATAGAATATCTGAAATGCAAATAAAAAGTAGGCATTGTTTAGGAGAGTTTCTGATTTTTATCTGGATTTTAGAACTAATAAATCAAAGAAGAATAAAAAGAAGAAGGAAGGGGAGGAGGAGAAAAAGGAGGAGAAGGAGGAAGAGGAAAGGGAAGAGAAAACAGCAGGATCCCCATTATCATCAGTGTTTTGTCTTGAGCAAGCTTACCATGAAGCATGCTATGAAAAATTAATGATTGATGCAGGATGGAGGAACAGTTGCTTCAGTAGAATAGTCATTGGTAAAGTGCCTCACACTGCTGTGAAGGAACTCCCACCATGGTCCTGTACCCACCTCTAATGAAACTCATTGAGTCACAAGAGGAAAAATGACAAGACTGTAGAAGTGGGGCTACTTGGAGAGAAGAAGGGGATTAGTGGAAGGGAGAGGAGGAAAATAGAGTACATGGTGGGGGGTGAATATACTGAAATACAGTATGTACATGTATGAAGACTTAATAACATAACCAGTATTGTATACTGTTTATATGCATAAATAGAGATAATTTGAAATAGACCATGGTATTATTATATTATATGCAAAGAGATATACTTCTTTAGATATTTTACATGTATGAGTGTTTTTCCTTCATGTATGCATGTGAACCACATGCGTGCCTGGTGCCCACAGAGGTTGATTCTTGTGGAAGCAGAATTATGGATAGTTGTGAGCCACCTTGTGGGTACTGAGAACTGAATGCAAGTCCCCTGCAAGAGCAGCAAGTGTTCTTCACTGCTGATCCAGCCTTTCAGGCCCCAAATCTAGTCTATACTTTTCTACTTTTTAAGATTTTTTAAATTTCTATTTTATGTGTATGAACGTTTTGCTTACATGTATGTATAGGCATACAGTGTCTGCAGAAGTCAGGGGAGGACATCAGATTCCCGGAAGCTGTAGTTATAGACAGTTATGAGCTGCTAGGTAAACCAAATCTGTGTACTCTGCAAGAGCAAACAATGCTCTTAATTGTCTAGCCATCACTTCAGCCCAGAATCTATTCTATTTCATATATTAATTGGAGCATCTTCCCACACTGGTATTCATATGGTATCTATGGATCCAGTTTCTATTTATTAGTGAGGAATTACCATATATACTATGTATAATTATATATATATATAATATATATTCTAAATTTCATAAATACATGTCTAAATACTCATATAACATAAATTTGTGTCAACTATCAGGCATATTACAACTTATATGCAGTTTTATATAGTTATATACTACTTTATTAATTGAGTTACAGAATAATATATAAATAGTGTCATTAAGACAGGCTCATTAAAACTATAATATTTTCTTGATCCTACTATCAAAATAACACTTAATATTTTAAAAATCAAAGCTAACAAAATATTAGTATGCATATATACACATGTGTGTATGAAAATAAACACAAAATTTCCAGTTCACAAAGAAATCTAAACTAAGCCAAGTTTTGTATTGTCAGTATTAAAGTCTCAGATTGTTGGAAGCCATCAGAGTGTTGTTTTCTTTAGTCCCTGGCATCTTTGTTTGAATCCAGAGTAATAGACATATAAACTTTACATTCTATCAGATCCTCATTGGCTATAGATTCTAATAACTAATTTATGACTTTTTTTCTTCTGAAAATCTCACCTTACAAAACTACAAATCATGTGTTCAATTCCTTTAGAAGCTGCAGGATGGGCTGGATACATTCTCCTTCTGGGTATTGTCTTCTATGCCCTGAGCTTTTCCCTCTTCCTTCCCTCATGCACTCGTTGATATCAAGGCTGTAACTGTGGATTGTAAGTTATGATTGCACAGATTTTCCAGATGTTGACATATTAGGCAAATGAATTCTTTGTGGGAATTCTTAACATTGTGGGAAGAGAAATCTTGGAAGTACAGCATGTTTGTAGCATAATTTCATCGATGTAGTAAATATCGTGGGAACAATGTTTGATATTGGCCAAGCTCCACCATAGGAGGTACACACTAGCCACAGACCAACCATAAGAAGTAGAGAAAAATAAGGGAAATGTATGAATTAGTAAGAGGAATAGAGGGGAAGAGGGATGCCAAGTGATCCAGGCACATAAATAACATGAGTAATATTTTTTGCTGGCCTCTCTTTCTCTCTCTCATGAGTGTGTGTGTGTGTGTGTGTGTGTGTGTGTGTGTGTGTGTGTGTGTGATCTCTTGGCAGATTTATAACCCTAGAAACATACTTACATACCATTCTGAGATGTTTATTTAACTTTTTAACTTTTTCCTTATAAGTTGAATAATTCTTAATCACAACTTAGTCATTTTTACCACATTAATCTCATTGCCTTTCCTTCATATATATGAATGATTTATCCAGTTAAAAACTTACCCTTTCTCTCAAGATATCAATAAATGGATCAGAAGGCTAAAGAGGATCACAGACTTGTTTAATACATTTTATTTGCCAGTAAGAAACTCTCTTATAAGCTAACAGTTGTTGAAAATTATTAAGCAAAAATTGTTTTAGTTTTCCACTTTCAAAGTGTCTAGAATATGTTAATATTCTCAACAAATTCTTACAACCTTGCTTCTTTCCTTTGCATCATTATTATTCCTTTTATCCAGTGGTCTTAATAGGTTACATCTTAATCTAGCTTTCCAAATACTGTGAATCAACAACTGTTCATACAATGAATATTTTAGTCTCTGTATCCTCTCCATTCAAAAGTTCTCATCTTCCAATGTTTCTAAATATATAAATACTTCAAACAACAGATGGCAAATGGAAGCACCAGTGGGTACAGAAATCAATTCAGATCTTTTAAACATGAAATGGCCTTGGAGAAAAATGGAGAAAGGAAAGCTTGGACATTTTCAAATAAAAGAACGGGCTTATTGTATTTTTTGTGCAGTTTGACATGCCTTTAATTGGGCAAATAAAGTTGACCCAATGAGAACAGTTAAATTTTTAGTTTTGAATCAAGCTTATAAGTAACATTTAAAGTGTCATTGGGCTCTAGGTTACCTGTTTTGTCTAAAAACAGTAAGTAGCAGAGTTTTGTGTTAACTGCTACTCATTTTCATTAAAATGGAGACAGAAGTATTGCTTTGTTTTTAAGAAACTCTGAAAAGTGTTAGAATCAAACACAACAAGCAAGATTTTAGGCTTGAATGTCTCTGGGATGACATTTATTTTCTGAGGGCTTTTCAGTGCTCTTACAGATCTGTTGTGTCAGTATTCACTCATCCCACATGACTTACTCCTTAGTATATGAGTAGGTGTGATTTGAGAAGTTTGTAATAATACACTTTAAATAGCTTCAGGTATTTTTTAAGATATATGTAATTTTTATATTAGGTGATAATTCAATACAATATTTGAATGCATCTTAAAATTTGATTGTAATGTCCATTTTCTATTACAAAACAATTAAACTTTCTACACTGTTTATTTTTAATACAATCTCCCAGGCAGTGGTTGGGGGTGGGGAGCCATACTAAAAGCAAAGAGCATAGGAATAGAACTACTTTTCTGTCCATGAGAATCACAGGTCATCAATTTTTTGCTTCATTCTTTGTTGTGACTCTAATTGTTCCATTTTCTAAATATTGTTTGAACTTTAAAATAATTATGTTGCATCATCTACAGCTACAAAGAAAGTTTCATAGCGAGCACATTCACTTAAAACATGTTGCATGCTAATACAGTCTAATGGTGTTAGCAACATAGCACAGGGGACATGCATGCTCTGGGGGACTCTGGGTATGGAATGATCTTAGCTTAGTCAGTTCTTAGGAAGAGATGCAGATTAAAAGAAACAAACTATCCAACAATTTTAAGTTTATGTCAAGTTGGAAAAGTTCTCCGAATGCAACAAATGGTTAAAAGCATCTGACAGCTACTGGGGGAGGGAGAGCTTTTATTACATAGAGAATTCAGGAAGACCAAACATGCTAAAGTTCAGCAATGGAAAGAAACAAGATGAAGTCCACTATCAGAGACATTAGTGTAAAAAAACAAACAAACAAACAAACAAAAAAAAAAAAACCTCATACATAGAAGAGCTTCACTTACTACAAAACCTAAGAGGAGAAACTTAGTCTGGCCAGAGTGTGATGATATTGTGTTCCCCAAAATATTGTGTACCTTAATAAGCTTATCTGGGGTCAGAGAACAGAACAGCCACTAGATATAGAGGTCATAAAATGGTGGCACACACACCTTTAATCCTGTCACTTGGGAGGCAGAGATCCATCTGGATCTCTGTGAGTTCAAGGCCACACTGGAAACTGCCAAGCATGGTAACAAAAGCCTTTAATCCCAGGAAGTGATGGCAGAAAGCAGGATGGTATTTAAGGCGTGAGCACAAGGAACTAGAGGCTGGTTAAGCTTTCAGGCTTTGGAGAAGCAGTTCAGCTGAAATCCATTTGGATGAGGACTCAGAGGCTTCCAGTCTGAGGAAACAGGATCACCTGAGGAACTGGTAAAGTGAGGTGGCTGTGGCTTGTTCTGCTTCTCTGATCTTCCAGCATTCATCCCAATACCTGGCTTCAGATTTGATTGTATTAATAAGAACTTTTAAGGTTCATGCTACACCAGAGTGCTGTGGACAAAAAGACGTAAAGGAAAACTTATGAGTAGGTATTAACTACATGGTTAGCCAGAGGTTTTTATAAGCAAAGTGAAGGAAGGGCTTGAAATAAAGGAAAATACATTAATTTTCTACTTTGTAACAAGTGACTCCAAACTTAGAGTCTTATCTGAACCATATTTATCATCTTAGAATCTCTGCAGTAAAAATCTAGCTCTACTTTCCCAAGGACCTATGGCTCAGAGTATTTCCCAAGGCAGATATAGAGAGAGATAAGAGCTAAGGACATAGGCATCTTATGGACTGACTTGACATCCATTTCTAAATTAACTTTGTAGTTGTTGGCAGGATTAAGTTCCTTGTGGACTATTGAATGGAAAGCTTCAATTCTTCATTTAGTATTAACTCAAGGCCATCTTCAATTACTTGCCACATTGACCTGTCCATAAGACAATTCATGGTGGCAACTTGCTCCATCAAAGACCATGATGGAGGACAGCCAGAGGAGATCAAACACTGTATGGGCTTTTTCACTGTAAGCTCAGAAATAACATACTGTTACTTTTGTCCTTTTCTGCTTCTGAGAAATCAATATATCTATGCAACACTCAGGGGAGAAGAATTGCACAATGCTTTGACTATCAGCAGATGGAGTCTGCTGGGGATTTCTGGGATTCCTGTTAAAAAGTATCACTTCTTTAGTCACTTGGAAAGATTACTAATTCTTTGTGAAGAATGGTACATAAAGATCTGAAGTGAAGTCAGTTTATCTGGTGATGAGTTAGAATAAAGAATGCCAAACATACTAAATGCTTTTAGTAACTGCGTTGATGATTATATTTCCTATAGATAAAGTAAATAAGGATAAAACAAGTCTAGGATGAAAACCAGATTAAATGTTTATTTATGAAACATGAAAGATATGTTCACTAAAAACAATGTTATATATTTCTAAGTATACTACATGCTTACTTTCCAATATGATTTTCTTTAAAGGACCAGAACTTATCAGGAATCTAAAAATGCATGTGACGCTGAGACAGGGTTTCTCTGTGTAGCTTTGTACCTTTCCTGGAACTTACTCTGTAGCCCAGGCTGGCCTCGAACTCACAGAGATCCACCTGCCTCTGTTTCCCAAGAGTTGGGATTAAAGGCGTACACAAACACCACCCAGCCCTCCAACAGGATTTTAAGAAATAAAAAGTAGGTTGGGGATTTAGCTCAGTGGTAGAGTGCTTGCCTAGCAAGCACAAGGCCCTAGGTTCTATCCTCAGCTGAAAAAAAAAAAAAAAAAAAGAAATAAAAAGTTACTGGGATTTTGAATAAATAGAGACCAGATGGATTTATTTCCATTCACAAATCTTCTGTTTCCTACATCTACAGAACCCTGCAGAATTATAACAAGATGTTCTTATATAATTGGGGCATTATTTACATTTGGACCTACCAGATGCTATGCTTACTCACAGATTGAATTGTAAGTGGAATAATTGTATAATATGGGACTTTTATTTTCCCTTCCTTTATGCTGTGCCTCACATGTTAGGGACAAACGTTGCAAAGTACAAAGGGCACATATCATTATGACTTACAGTTGTGAAGAGGACTGTTAACAGTTCCCCTACTGACAAATCCATCCTGGGCCAGTGATCCTTTCTGCACCAAGTTCACTTGAAAAATATTACTGAGGGATGGTAAGACTGTTTCCCAGAATGACATGGGTGTAAAGGTCCAAAACGTCTGTGCTCATGCAATTTGAGAAGGTGAGAATTTTGACATGAGCAATGGAATGTATTAGCACCACAGCTAGATAGTCATACATTCTCATCTAAAATGTGAAGCAGGAATATACTGCCACAGTGTATTTCTTTTTTGTAAGTAATTACCATTCAATTTTTATTTTACATGTGATGTCCATTAGAGTGTAGCAAATATAAGTTCCACAATGAGATGTCTCTCCATTGTGTTGCTTTTCAGTCATGGTATAGAAGATGCAAATGTCTTAAACATAATATTTCTAGCTGACGAAGATCACATACTGTTCACTAATTTGCCATTTTTCATTTTATTCAACAATTTTTCATACTATGAAAAAGTTTTGTTCACCTGTCATTTGAGTGATTCACAGGCATATGGTGTTTTAGTGTGACTGTGAATGGTTTTATGAATATAAACTACATTCCAGAAGTCAGGATATTGCCCAACTACTGTTTGGCTGTCAGCCTCAACAACTAACTTTATTTTAGCTCTTTTCTTCTCTTCTTTTTCTCTCTGTCTGTCTCTATCTGCCTCTCTTCCCAACCCTCCTTCCATCCACCTTCTGCTATATATATGTATGTGAATACATCTGTGTATATGTGCATGTACATGTAAATGTGCATGTGTGTGTGCATGTGCATGTATGTGTGTATATGTAGGTACTTTCACCATGGAAGCTCTAGGAGGACTTAGACATCCTTCTCTGCCATTCTCCATCTTTTCTCTGAAATAAAGTCTCTCACTGAGCCCAGAGCTAGCCTGGTGTCCAGCAATCTCAATATTTCTCTTGGTTTTGTTGCCTTCCTCCCCAGTTCTTAGCAGTAGACACTTTTTTGGACATTCCTAGCTCTTTACATGGGATCTGAGTTGATTGTCTAGAATGTTATTGGTTGTGTAGAAAATAAGGAAGTGCTTACTGCATATTTTCCTATGATTCATTTCTCATATACAATCCATCCTAACTTCAAGAGGTAGGCAAATGATCCCTTTCATGCTGCCTTGTAGTAGTTGTAAACCATACAGTACCAGCTGGTTTTTGCACTTCGTACATTTGGTGAGCACTACTAACTAGTGCTACATGAGACAGTCATACTTTAAATTCATATCCCCTTTGTATGTTTGCCTTAGACTTACCAGCCATTTAGTACTCACCAACCATTGTCTTCATATTACAAGAATTCCATGGTTTCTGGTGTTCTTGCTAAGAAGATTTCAACAAGATGGAAAAAAGGCTTTAGCAAGAAATGTTTGCTAGAATTATATAAAATTTATTAAAGTAATATACCAGTGGGGCTTCTGAGAGAGAAGATTAATCTATAGGTTCTCAGGTTACCTGGAAAAGAGTCTGTGTGTCATTTAGTTGCATCATCCATCCATCTCCCATCTGCCTGGTATAACACCTCTCCAACAGGAATATATATCAGTTAGCTTGTGTCAGGATTGCTCATAATGTTGTGATCCAGACATGAAATCTTACAAGCTGGTCTCATGATCAGTCTTATGATATTATGCTGACACAGAACTAAAAGGAAACAACAGAGTTTTCCCCATCTGCCACCACTCCCATCTCTCTCTAACATTCACACACTGTATCATGAATACATGTTTGGAGATAGAAAACGTGAGCCACATTGAGGAGGGAATCCTAGAAAATACAATTCTAGGCTCTTTCTAGAGGATTCACAGAAGACACAGCATAAGTAGAGGTATCAAGAAGTCTATAGAAAATGAAACATCATCAGGAAAGTTGAATAACAGGCCTTAAATTTAAAAAGCAACTATACAAGGCAGCATTCCTTAAGGCACCAATGTCCTGTGACTCCGAGTCTAATATTGCTTATATCATTCCAGTGTGTGTCAGACTTCATGAAATTTAATTTGAATTCTACAATTAATGACTTGTTATTTATGACTTCCTTTATATGACATGACTTAGTGCTTTCATGAATTTATTTTAGAAAGAAAATTAATGCTTAAAAGATAAAAGTCAGTACAAATTGAAGGAAGACCAGAGTCCCATTATCTTTAGATTTAGAGAGTAGAATCTTTGTACAGCAGATAATGACAGAAAGACATGACTTTGAACCCAAGGAAGCAAGAAAAGTACCAGCATGCAACAAGTAAAGAAAAGACATGTGTAGATTGCCACCGTTCTGTAATGAGAGACTGTCAATTAGTGAGAGAAGAATCCTGGTGAGGAAGAGAATGGAAATAGTTTGAAGTTTGGAACTGAGGTTGTGGCATGGTTGTGGGTCTGTGTGAGACAGACTGGATATGAGGAAGAAACATTGTTGAGGGGTAGATAGTTCCAGAGGAGGAAGATAAAAGAGACATTTAAACTAAAATATCACAAATATACTGAAACAAAGATAAATAAAACAAATAAAAGATAAAGGTCGAATACAAACCAGAATTGCCTAAAGTCTGAAACATGGTACTGAGGTGATAAAAATAATATTGACCTTGTAATCAGAGGCCATACTTCAGTGGGGCATAGGACTCCTTATTCAGTTTTCTCAGATGTACTTCATTGTTCATGGTCAAGACTCTACTGCCTCCACTTCCTTTTCTTGGACATCATTTCCCAGAATCCGTTTCTTAATATAGCCTTGGTTTCTATCTGACAATGGCAGTTCCTCCAGATCTGAGATGATTGTTAGAGGAGGCAAAAAATATTGGCTATGAGGTGAGTGATAAGAACAGATTGTGAATATCAGGACAGAGGAGACAGATACGATTGGAAAACATAGGTCACTCACTTGAAACAAGCCCTTGAATGAAGTGAATTGACAAGGATATCAAATACCCTCTTTTATTTTCTTTAGTATTCTGTTAAGTCTTTTACAAACAAAATGTACCCTCAATGCTAAAAGAAATTTCCTGTAATACTTTTACTGGGAAAAACATGGAAGAAATTCAGAACTTTTCAATTTTAAGACATAATTTAAAGTGAAGAAAAGAAGAAGCAGTTTAAATAGTGATACACAAACATGACAATTACCTTTATTCCTTCACAATAGAAATGTATTCATGAGCTTTTGTTCAATATATAGTGATCTCTTTTTACTTTTTTCCCCTTTATTTTTATTTTATTTTATGTTTTGCTTGCATGTGTACCTGCATAGCCTGTGGATGTGTCTGGTGCCTGTGGAGACCAGAAGAGGTGTTGGGTAAACTGGAACTGGAGTTAGAGATGTTTGTGAGTCCTCATATGGGAGCTGGGAATCAGACCCAGGTCCTCTGGAAGAGCAGCCAGTGCTTTCAGCTGCTGAGCTATCTCTTCAGCCCTCCTTTTACTTTTAAAATAAAAACTTTGTTATTTAATAGTATTGAATGTTATTTGGAAGAATGATTAGAGGATCCTTTTTGTGTTTTCATTTTGGTAGAAAGACAAGGGTTAGGGATATAGCTTTGTGACAGTGTAATAGAACTCCCCCACCTCCCCTGGCCTTAGGCCCTTAGATCTTAGCACACTGACTCCATGAAGGAAGTACCATTCAGACCATAAAACTCAGCGTAAAGACAGCAGCACCTGCCAAAACAAAAACAAAGACTGAATCCATCAATATCCATAGTTCTGGGAAAGTCCCTAAATGTACTAATCTCCCTTTCGGGCTTCTGTAGTTCTGCTTTGGCTAACTGTTCTTGTTAACTGAAGTATGTTAACCCAGGATATAGTTTTTGTGCTTGAAAGCTCACCCAAGGAAGGCTCAGGGCTACATGGGGATCTTGAAGACCCAGGGTAGCCATCAGCTGCCTAATGAAGACTTTCTATTGGCTTAGACTAGCGTCTGAGCAGTCTTCTCTGATGGATCCACTGCCACAGTAGAATGCCTGGCCAGGAAGGCCCTAGTTTCAGCCCTCTGCCTTGTGAAAGGCATAGAGGCCGAAAAAGGACAAAGACAGGAAGAAGGAGGCTCACGCTACAGCACTGTCAAGGGGTCTTACAGGGCTGTTTAGCTGTGTGAAGACAGCAGCCATGTAGGCTGTGCAGTGCTTGGCTGCATCTCATTTTACCCTGAAAGGCACCTCCTTTGTTAGAAAGCTTGTCCTTTCAACAAAAGAAAGTCACTGGCTGGTAATCTAATCATTGAAAGAGAGCCTGGATTTTTCTGGCACCACAAAAGAGAAACAGTTTGGGGGAAAATACTTGCAAGGAAGAGCTGGAGAGGAAGGGAAGGGACTTTAAATAATTACTGCTCCAGCAGCGTCAGCTGGAACAATGCTCTACTAGCTGAAAAGAACCTGAGTGTGGTGGCATCCTGTCACCAGCCCCAAGCACTGATCAGAAGTTCAAGAAGGGGAGGAAGCAAGTCTTGAAGATTCTTCTCTTTAAAGATATTTTTGGCTTTCCTGATGAAATGATGAGATAGTTTGTTTTATTTTCTAGACCTGTTATATATTTAGAAATAAAAACAACAGCACAACAATCTTTTTATTGCCCTGGAACAGGGCATGCCACATGTTTTTGTGGGATGTAATCAGGATGTTGAGGACTTGATTAGATTGTTGTCATTTTTTTGTGTTTGTAGCTGCTTGTCTTGTTCACATTCTTTAAAAGCCAGATGTGTCAGGGGGCAATGTGGAAAGTTGCTACCCAAACATGCATGGCTGGCTTCTTAAAATGTAACCTGACTTCTATTAATAGAATTAAATGTTTATCCACATTTCTTAAATTAATAGCTTTCTGTAGACTTTACTCTGAAGAGGGCTATTGGTCCAGTTGGGGCCTATCAACAGGAGAGTTTTACTCTCTTTTAGTTCTACGGACTGGAACTCCGCGATCAAGATTCTAACATTTGTGTTCCTGGCAAGGTGTCTATTCTCAATTTACAAATGTCTGTCCCTGTGCTGTAGGTTCATACAACCTTTCTGTTTGTGTGCCTGTGAACTAATCTCTCCTTTTCTTTTTTTTTCATGTTTCATAAGGCCACCATCCATCTCAATCTTATGCTTAGAAAGTTATTTAATCTTTATTAATTTTATCCTGAAAACTGTATATTCTAATAGAGTCAGCTATAAGACTATATATATGAGAGCAGAGTCTTAACAATGATGGATATGAAATATAATCCCCTTTAAAATATTATTATTTTATTTATTCGATGTGTGTATGCATGCGAGCATGCATGTGCCCAAGGATGGGATTATGGGAAGTGCAGGTCAGGGAACAACTTGCAGGAGTTGACCGAGTCTCTCTTTCAGCCATGTGAGTTCATGGGATTGAACTCAAGTTTTGAGGCTTGCCCACCTGTGCCTTTACCAAGTGAGCCATCTTACCAACCTGTAATGTGTTTCTTGATACTGTGCTATTATAAATTCTGAAAGTAGCTTTAAAAGGAGACTTCATACTGCATTTTACAGCCTTTGTTGAATTTAAAAGACACAACATTTTGCACTTGGGTTATATTTACTAATGCTCAGATATACTTCCAGGTCAAAACATTTCCTGTGATCCCTGCAATGTGCCTGGGAAAAGAAACCTGTCATTAGACAGACCTTGGCTGAGGCAAATGAGTCAGTGTATAATGGACAGGCAGTGGGAATGCTGTAAAATTTGAAGATGAGACATTCTAGCTCTACTCTCAGGGAGGTTCAATTAGAAGTTTGAGATATAGGACTCCCTCTTTAAAATCAGAAGTTGTATTTGGTAAAACCCCAGGGTTTCTCCCAGCTATAAGAGTCTGTGTTTCTATGAAAGCAAAACAAAATGGAGAGATAGGCAGTTAGTCAACACTAAATTAATAAAGCTTTTGACTTAAAATTTTGTTTTCCTGACTTGTAGCTAATGGAATTCACCAGAAATATTAAAGCTCTAGTGTCAAAGTCACTCATCTCAAATCTTTTGGCACAATTTAGTCTTATATGTGAGCTACTTCAGGAGGAAAAAGACACAGAAAGCAAAATTCCACCTCAAGTTTAATGGGAGAACATATCTGCTTTACTCCAGAGAGATCTGCATTTTCCCTCAGTAAAGAGAAATAAAATGTGATGACTGCAGATGGTTAAGAGGGTGGCTGTAAATCCAGTGATTTATAAACAAGCATTGTGATGGGAATAAAATCCAAGGTCCTTATAGGGAAAGCCAGACATGCAATGATTTGTACATGCACCACACATTATGGTTTGGTTTTTAAAAGAAGCTTATGGTGGTGCTGAGGGCTAGCCTGTAAAATGAGACATGAGATGTCTGGCAGATCTGAAGCACAAAGAACCCTCTGAGAGCATTTGTGTTTACACTTGCACAGAGATGGCTGTAAGCAGATCTCTCTAAACAAGGAGGAGCAATTTAGAAGGATTAAGAGATCTGAATTTAGTGGAGTGTGAGCCACAGCCTTCTTGCTTTCCAAAGCCCCATGAACTTAAGCTCCTCATGGAGATAAACCTAGAACAAAGGGATTTTGAAAGTTCCGTTTACAGAATTTGCTTCCTATGGGATCTTGTTGCTTGTGACTTGACCTCATAATGTTATTTCTTTTGTTACAGGAGGCTAATCTGTTTGGTTATTTTCCATGCAGTAGCTAACAGTTTCAATGAGGTAGCTCCCTAACATTGAGGAAGAGGCCATATATATTTTCAGTCTGGCCTCTTTTGTTTGCATATGTTTGGAATATATCAGAAAACGTCTTTCAGTTGTAATTCATTCCTGTTTTGTCTCCACTCCAAGATAAACTTGGTTTTGGGGGTAAATCATAACACAATGCCTAGTCACTTATGATTTATGTTGAACAGAAAAAAACACATTGCTAGAGCCTTCCTCTAATACTGGCATGAGGCTGATGTAAGACTGTTTTTCAGGTAAAACAATATAATTAGTCCTTTGCCTACTGCTCTCAACTATAACCTCCCATTTCTTACATTCATGCCATGTTAGGGAGAAATTTCAGCACAAAACATTTTATTGCGTGGGAAGAGCACATGAGTTTAGAGCTAACTTGGAGGACAGTTCTTCCTTCCTTCCTTCCTTCCTTCCTTCCTTCCTTCCTTCCTTCCTTCCTTCCTTCCTTCCTTTCTTTAGGATAGTTAGTTAATGAATGAGTTAGATTTCTGCTTGGTTAAATCACTGTTTTGAACTTTAGGTAAGAATACTGTTAAAAGCATCACCTTTTCCATCAATATGGATTTTTCTGTGTTGCTCAAGCAGGCTCCAAAGTCCTGGGCCCAAGTACTACTTAAGCCCAGTTTCCCAGATAGTTGGAAAAACAGTTAATCCACGTGAAGCATTGGTATGCACAAAGACAAAGAACTGATTAGTGGGTTCTGGGTGACAAGAAAATATACATGTAATCATCCACAGATAATAGAGTTTATTAATAGTATAATTGTACTCATATAATATATGCCAAATATTAATCATGATAATAGAAGGCACAAAGTTATTATTATATTAACCCCATAATTTCTATGTAGAGATCACTCAATGATCTGCTTTTAAAAACAATTTTATCTGTCTAGTTTATTGCTTATTTGCACTACTGAATATAGAAGCCTACCAGAACCCCTGATTCATTTAGAACAGTGATTCTCAGCCTGTGAGTTTCAACCCCTTTGGGTTAAACAACTCTTTCACGGGGGTCACCTAAGACCATTGGAAAACACAGATAATTACATATATTTTCATTATGGTTCACAACAGTAGCAAAATTACAGTTACAAAGTAATATAAAAATAATTTTATGGTGGGGTTCACCATAGTATAAGTAACAGTATGATTGGGTCACAGCATTAGGAGAGTTGAGAACCACTGCTTTAGAATGTTCCAAATAAAAATATTATATAGGATCACCTAGTCTAGTGACTCCCTGCATGGTTACTCACTATATTAGAGAAATTTTCAAATGATTGCTTTTCCAATATATGGATCTAAAAATATGTAAATTTATGTGTAAGATTTAACTAGTATCTTTCTTTGTTTTTAAATGTTTGGGAATTCTATACAGTTTATTTTTTTATCATATTATTTTCTCCCCACAACTCTTTCCAGACCCTATCCCTACTCACATGCCCTCATGCAACTTCATGTATTTTATTTCTCTTTTAAAAAATTCACTAAAAATCATGGAGTTCAGTTTGTGTTGGCTAAATTCTCTGGATCACGGGGCCTGCTGATTTCGCCCTTGATCTTCTCTGCATCCTTTTTCTTTGGTAAAGCCTCCAATGACCGCATTAAAATTAACTTTCCATGCATACAAGATATGTCTTAGGCAGTCAACTTACAAAGAGAGAAGGTTTGCTTTAACTTAGTTGCTTCTTGGCATGTGGTAAGGTAAGCGTATCACGGTAGGGAGAACATGATAAAGACAGGTCTCTTATTTCATGGTAGTCAGGGATCAGGTGGTCTTACAATCTGTGTCAAGAATGTATGCCCTTAGTAGACAGTTGAAATCCATTATGTCCAATCTTTTATTCTGTTTCCCCTACTTCTAATAATTCCACAAGCTGGAAATTCACCCTGTAACACCCAGTAGTTTGGGGAAAGTGGTAAATGGAGGAAGCCTGGAGTTAAAATGTAAAGAGCCGATGAAATCCTTGGTGAATATTAACTTGAACATTGCTATGTCAAGGAGGAAAGACTCAGACCATGGGAAGTTGCAAAGCCTTCCCCTGTGGACCAGGCTCAAAATTGGCAAAGCCTTCCTTTGATCCCAGTGTAGTTGTTAGCAGTGTATGCAAGAACTTGAAATTACAACTTTCTCCTCCTAGATGTTTCCAGCTTCCCTACAGATATGGATTCCTTCCCTATGTGCCATACATTGTAACAAGCTGAGGTTCCAGGTCACTATGTGGTTGCAATGGCTCCCTCAGAGCTTGCACAGCCCACTGACCCAAGATTTTCTCTGTCCCTGTGTTTGTCATTTCTTTACTCTGTACCACCCCATTCTGGTTTCCAGGTCTAAGCCCTGTGGGCTGTCAGGCTGTGGGTTAGGGGTGGTACATAGTCAAAATTGGAACTGATGATACAAGAAATACTTCTCAGGGATAGAACAGTGCTCAGTAGTTTAGAAAGAACATTTATTGCTCTTTCAGAGGACACAGGTTTTATTCTGTGAATTTACAAGGCAACTCTCAACCGTAACCCCAGTTTCAGAGGACCTGGTGCCTATTTCTGGCTTCTGCAGCCAGTAGGCAAGCATATTGGGAACATAAATATGTACAGGATTTAAACTTACAGATCATATAGATACAGCATAAACATTTAAAAAATAAGAAAAAAAAACTTAATTTAATGGAATACTCCTGTATTGGTGGTATTCTGTAGATCAATTCCAAGGTCTCTTGTTTTTAAAAATAATGGACTATGGGGTTGTGTTTAATATTTTTTTATTATATTTGTGTTTTAATTTTACACATCAGCCATGAGTTCCCTTTCCTCCCCACTCCTGCACCCACCCCCACCTTCCCCCCAGCCCCTCCCCTCTATTCCCATCTCCTCCAGGGCCAAGATTCCCTTTTATCGTACTTTTGTTTGGCTCTCTAAGAAATGAAAGATGGTAAAATTTGCATGTGGTTGTTCACTCCTTTTCTCTCTGAGTGGGTCATGACTTAAGAATTTATAGCCCGTAAAATGAACTGATTCACCTACCCCACTTCTTTTGTATAATTAACAAAATCTCATTATTTTGTCAAATGAATGTATTCCCTTATATGTATGTCCCTGACAATCACCATTTCAATGTTCTCTACTAAGAAACAGCTCAACTAAAAAGTGGGTTTGTGTGGATTATTAGGAAAACAGGAAGTGGAAAAAAACAATATAATTGGCATTTCTTCCTGTGAGAATTCTAGATTCCCACAATCAGGTGAGAATATTATCTCCTCTATTTTTTCCTGCATCTTGTCTTTCTTCCCATCTAGTCTTTAAGTATCAAAAAAACATTTGCTTTCATGTTTTCGAGATGTTAACATTTAGAGTCCCTTTAACAACCTAGATCACTGAGCCTCCCCTCCCAAACGTTGGGTGTAGAAAACTCAAGATCTTTGGAAGAGATGGACACTTTTTATGGTAAGGAATTCTTGATCAAGTTGTCCTCATGAGTCACATCCTACCTAGCTTAAAAAATGAAAGTCTGAACTCCTAATATCCAAACATAGTGAATAGCTTTAAAGTATTTCTCAGAGTTCCAGGTTGGTGGATTGTGTCTGGTGTTTTCCCGGGAAAGTTAAGGAGTGATTTAGAAACAATGGAAGGAACTAAACTGTGCCTCAGGAGCAAGGCTAGGAAGCGGCATTTCCCCATTCACTAAACGTAGATCACATAGGATAGAAAGCTTGCTTCCTGTCTCTCTTCCTTTTCTACTACTGTAATAAAAACACCATGGCCAAGCAACACCACAGGAAAGCGTTATTCTGAAGCATATGGTTTCAGAGGAGTAGAGATTATGATGACAGAGCAAAGGCATGACAGCTTCCAACAGTGGAAGGCTCACCTCTTGACTCACAATTTGGAGGTAGAAAGAGACACTGGGGATGACACAAGTCTTTTAAAACTGAAAGCCTGGCCCCCTGACCCACCTTTTCCAACGTGGCCAAACTTCTCAAGTCTTTCCAAATAGTTTTACATCAACTAAGGACTAAGTACTTAAACATATGGAAGCCATTCTCAAACCGCTAAACCATTAAAGGCATTTCCTCTTGCTCAAGAACATTTCTTTGAACAACTAATTCTGTGTAGACTTAGACTCTTGTAAAGTGAGTTATCAGTTCTGCTTGAGTAAGGAAAAATATGATTAGAAGGATCAGCAATGGGGAATCCTCATAGGTTCACATTTACAAGAAAAATGCACTCTTGAGGCAGCAGGCATGGTCACATGTTCTTGTAATCCCACCAGTTGTGTGGCCGGGGCAGGTAGTTTGCCATGAGTTTGAGGCTTTCGTCAAATAATAGATTCTTTGATGGGATATAGAGTGAGTCTAAGGCAAGCTTGTGCTACAGAGCAAGACATGTCTAAACAGAGAGAAACATCTGAAAAGAAGGACAGGAAAAGTAAAGCAATAGGTGTGCGTTCGTCTACCTAGCATATAAAGAATGAAGGAGACTCACAATCACACCAGCCCAGGAATGATGCTCTGTCTCCTCGTTGACCTCCCTCTAATCTTCTAATGCTCAAAACCAGAAGTTTTTGGAATTAAGTGAGGGACCTAATAAGATAAATGAGAAAGAAAAAATAGAATCATGTCTGCCTATCATTTTGCATCTAAATTCACATGGAAAGATTGCTGGAACTCTTGAGTGGCACTTGTGAGAAGGATGTCTCTAAGGGAATAAAATCAAAATGATAATGATTGACATTGTGAGACCTATGGTTTAAATGATGCCCTAAAATCTGTGTGCTGGTATTTCTAATTCCTCAATACAACAGTGTTGAAAGGCAAAACCTGTAAGGAGCAATTAGGACACAAGGACTCTGCCTTGAGGAATGGATTAAGGTTGTCATGGAAGTGTATAATCATAATAGTTTTGCAATAAATAGATGACCTTTTGTTTTCCATCTCCTTTCTTCTATGCTGCTTGATTTCAGGTCTCTCACTTTCCTAAACAGAATTTAACCCTTTGATTTTTCGTCTTTCCATCACTTGTAACTGTAGGAATTACATTTCTGTTCCTTATAAACTACACCAACTTAGGTAGTTTGTTATAGCAGCATAAACTACACTGAATATGGAAGTTTGAATTAGAATGAACCTTACAGGTTCATGTATTTGGTACTTGGTCTCCAGCTGGTGAAACTGTTTGGGAAGGATTAGGAGGTATGGCCTCATTGGAAGAAGTGTGTTACAAAGCGTTGAGTTTGAGATTTCAAAAGCCCATACCATTCCCAGTTAGCTAACATTTTCTACCTCTTTATTTTGGGTCAGTAGTAGGCTCTTAGCTACTTCTCCAGCATCATGCCTACCTTCCTGCTTCCATGCTTCCTGCCATGATGGTTATGGACTCTAGCCTTCTGAAATAATGAATCCCTAAATTAAATGCTTTCTTTTACAAGATGACTTGGTCATGGTTTTTTGTTAAAAAAAAAATAGAAAAGTAACCAAGACACTATGACAGTGTGCATTCTAGTATATAGGCTAAGAATATACTTTTAATCCCATGGGGAAAATGGATCACACTGCTTTTATTTTAGATTTTAGAGTATTTGAAGAGGTAATGAATGGTATTGCTAGTTTTCATCTAGTTGTAAAAAGGAATATAATTTTCCTAATTAAAAAAATACATGGAAAGTGAAAACTCTTTTTAATATATTTCATGATTCACATTGTAACTGTACTGGTTACAAGAAATGCTGTTTTGTCCTGTTCACAATTATTTCCTAGTATTGTATATGATATTAGAGGTGTATGATCATAACTTCTACATCTGATACAAAGGATACTCTAGGTGAAAGGCAGATGTATTGTGTTCTATACATGTCATTAATTTACAAGTCATTCAGTGTTTTGTTTTACCTTTTAAATTCCACATTAATGTGAAACTTAAAATACACTTTTCCTAGGGATCTTTAATTACTTTCCTTTTTTGTTTTGTGGCTTGCCTACTTCATAATTTCAATGTTTCAAGTACTCATGGATCCTGTCCCTCCTGTTTCTCAGCTCACTGTATTTTGGCATCCCCACCTGCTTCTTCCATTTCTCAAGCTGGGCTCTTTACACTTCAACTTGTGGGCCTGCCGCTGTTCAAGTCTCCTTTCATTGCTCTTACAGTCATGTGTGAATTCCACATCTTTCTATTTCATACTTTACCAATTTTTCTGTCAGTACTTTCTTAGGTAACTTTGGGACAATAGAAATAGAAGTATTGGTTCTAACGACTTGCCTGTCTGGAAACGTCTTGTCTATGTTCACAGATAGTTTGAATGGGGGAGGGGGGGTTCCCTGCTCTATAAGAACAGATGAGTTAGCTATGTGATCTTAATGAACAATATACACATCTTGGTGATTTAACAAGAAAAAAATATCTATTTTTTAAATTTAAGCTGAATGTCAAATGCTGGCTGGAAAAGGAGCTTTGTGCATTATAGTCCAATCACGTTAAGTCATTACCTCAAATGCTCCTGCAATTAGCAATGCAGATAAAGGGGAGCTCTGTATAGAGGTTCTGAAAAGGCCCACCTGCAGGTGACATACATTACTTCAATTTATACATAATTGGCTAAGAAAGTCAAGTGGCCGTATTTTTTTAATAAGCCAAGTGAAGTGAGCATGACACATTATGCATTTTCTACCCAGAGGTGACATAAAAGATTGCCACTCACATTTTACTGTCCAAATAGGCATTTTGTGCCAATAGCACACATGTGTCATTAACACATACGGAATTACATGCATATGGAAGTGCAGTTTGACATCACAGGTTTAGTGGAGAATGAGATCATTCATGGGTAGTGACTTCAATATATATCACCCTGGGATTTCCAGCTCTCATTCCTTTGTGTTTGACCATCTTGACTCTAAGGTGTTTTCCTGTTAGGATGTATCTATTGACAGGGGAGGAGTTTGGAAATTTTTTTTTTCTGTGTCTATAAAATTCATGATAATGTGACTGTGAGTCTACTAAAATTTACTCTATGTTTGGTGTTAAATAGGACACGGAAGACCAAATGTTATCTAATACTGAGTGCATTTTAAGATTATTTCTCTGATAGTTACCTCTTTTCATTTTCATGTTTTCTCCTTTTAGGACCATTGCAATTGTGTTCATGTGAACTAGAAACAGGTCATTCAGAACCATATATGTGATATAAGAAAAATTCAATATGGAAGAAAAATTTATGTACTCAAATGAAGAAGATGAGAGATCTACCTCAAAGACAGTAACATGCCCCAAAGAAGAGATAAAAAAAAATTAGGCAGCAGTTATATTGTCTCACTTTCTCAACCAGTTTACTGTACTTTTTAATGTTTACCACCCCTTTCATGGAAATGTTTTAATTATGATTTTAGAGTGGGTACAGGATTGAAAAAATATTATTTTAAAACTCAAATAAACAAGTATATAAATATCAATTTACTCATAGAACATAATTATCTTTAAGCATGAAAACCCAAGAATTGTGTTAAAGTTATTTATTAGCTATGAACTGTGTGAATTGAGAATATTTCAATCTAAGTCAAGTGTGCTAATCAGGATTCTCTAGAGGAAAAGAATTTATCTTTCTATATATCTTTTTCTGTCTGCCTATTGTCTGTCGCTCTCTTATCTATCTATCTATCTATCTATCTATCTATCTATCATTTTTCTATCAATCATCTATTTCTCTGTCTACCTTATACATATAATATACATAAATATATTGCAAAAGGAATTTATTAGTTTAGCATCAAGATATGAGGCTCGATAGTCCAGCAATGGTGATCTGAATGATAGAGAGACAGAAAACACAGTAGCTGCTCAGTTCAAGAAGCTGACAGTCTGCAAAGCCCATTTTGTAATGAAGGACTGGAAGCTCTTAGAAAATGGCTGATGTGATTTTGTGTTGAAACCCTAAAGAAGTTGCAATATAATGATCCCAGGCAATGTAATCACCAATAGCCACACTTACTCAGGAAGTAAGGCCCTTCCATGTGATTTCTGGTTTCTGGCTTCCTCTTCTTTAAATTTTATTTTATTTATTTATGTACTTATGTATTTACTTACTTATGTATGTGTGTATGTATGTATTTATTTATTGATACAGGGTTTCTCTGTGTGACCCTGGCTATACTGAAACTCACTCTGTAGAACAGGCTGCCTCAAACTCAGAGACGCTGGCCTACTTCTGCCTCCTGAGTGTCAGGTTTAAGTGTGTAACCCCCCTTTAATGTTTGTTCTTATCTAGATCCCTAGGCTTCTAATGTTGCCACTCATCTGGAGTTCCTACTCCATGTGTCAATCTTTTTATCTCTATTAGGTTAAGGAAACCTAGAATAGAGCAAAATGCCAGAGATGTATTGGAAAACTTTTTACACACACTTCTCTAGTGCTATACATCTTCACATAGTCACAATGATAATCAAGATCAGATAACCAAGACAGTATACTAAAGTGTAAGAACTATTATTCTTTTATTAAGGAATCAAGAAATGATGGAGCCTAGGATTATTTTACAAACTCAGTACTACCAGGAAGCACAGATCTCATAGAACATCTCATTTCATCATCCATAGGAGGTATAGTTTTCTATAGGGTGTGAACTACATATAGTAATGCTACTATTTCTCTGGTTTGCAGCAGTAATAATGTGACAAAATAAAATGACAAATACATTTTCAAGGAATAAAAATTATGAACTTACTCCCAGGGTTTCTACTTACAGTTAAAAAAGGGACCATTTGTCTGTATCATGTACTGCCCCAGACCAAATGAAACCCAACTGAATACAGTATCCTAGTGATACTCGGGTCTGATACATACATGAGAAACAGGATATGTATCCTTCATCTCTACTTCCTTTACCAGTGGCCATTTGTCAAGTCTTTTTCAGCATGAGTAAGGAGGTGTCATTTACCCCCTTGGGATCCATGGTTTTGCATAAATGTTAATATCAAAGTGTCAAATTCTATCGCACACTTCAGATGATAGAACTGAAAGAGGGTCCAGCTTCATTGTGTTCCAAGAATCAGTGCCAGGAATGAGAGCCAAGTACAGTTGGACTGAAATGAAGGAAATTCTATTCTTAGGGAAGCTTAGCAGCCACCAAGGTCCCAGAGCATAGAGTTGAAAAGAGTGCCACAGATGTTGCTGCAAAAGTTACATAACACATTTCTTCCAACATATTATCTTTGAGTTTTTGAATAATTTTCTGCCTTCCTGCTTGTATTTATTTAAAATGAATATAAGCAATAGCTTCTATTCTTCTTTCTGTTTAGAAGATAGATCAACCCATAACACAAGACTAGATCAGTTAATACCACAGTGAGAAGTGGTGATCACCACACTGAGTAATTATGCTTTTTTATTCTATATGTTCACATTAGAATTAATCCTATTCCAAGAAGTGCTGTTTTTTGAGTTTTTGCCTTTCACAAGAAAGGCAAGTGGACCTCTTGATTATCTCAGACCAAGCAGATGCTGTAATCATCTTTATTACCTGCCTCTCAGCACCACTTACTAGGATCCTCTCTTTGTTTTCTTCTCATTCTTTGTGGTCATATTTGCCAGTAGCTTAAGAAATTAAATGGTTTATTTGCTGCACGCATCAACAACAGTCTTCAGAGGACAAATGAAAGAAGTACATTTTACCCTAAAATTTCTATACATTTCTTCGTTGACCTTTGCTGTGTTGAGAGTAAGTCCTTGGTGGAGCAACATCAATAAATGTAATAAGTAATTTACTATCAGCAATTTTGTATTTTGTATAAGGTAGTTTAGAGAAGGCAGGGGAAAGCCATAAGATGTGACCATAAGTATACAGCTTAGGAGAGAAAATCAGCATATACCAAAGTTGGTTTCCTGTGACTGGCAGACTAATACTTCCAGCAAACACACCCATGGGATGAACAGTGGCATCTGTGAACCTGTTACATTATATTGCAACAGAAATTGAGGCTGTACTTGTAATGAAGGTTGATAATTAGTTCACTTTAAGTAGGGATTTTTTCATGAATATCATTGGGGCATACTGAGAACTGAAAGAAGGGGTCAAGGTGCCATTGTGCATGATGCAATCCTGGTGTCTGAGAAGAAGGTGTGGTAAGAGGACTGCAAGTTTGAGGCCAGGTTGTGCTATACATAAGCATGAGGACACTTGCCTCACACACGAAATCAAATAAAACAATACAAGAAAGAAAGAGGAAGAAACACAACCGAGTGATACAAAATGAAAGTACTATAGTAGCTGTGACTGTATTTAGAGACAGAGAGGAGTAAGAAATGAAAAAAAAAATGGTGGCAGCCCCTGGATTCTAGGAAAATATCTCCCACACAAAAATAACATGTTTCAGACAATAGGTTAATGGGTTTTGTTTCAAGCAATTAAATTTCTGTCAGTTTTCTCTGACCATATTGGAAAACTAACACAGTATCTTCTGACTGGTCCCAACTTTTGTTACAAGCAGTCAGAGGAGAGAAAGACCAAAATAACAGAAGTAGGCTCATCCTCGGGTCTATAAACTCCCCGATCTTGGGTGCTGAGCCAGATTTGCAGTACCATGAATGTGCATTCTTCTCTGGAGTGGGCTTTAATTCTAATCAGAAAGCAATTGATTAGCCCCATAGCATCCATGTCAGACTATGCTAGTGGGTGTATTTTGCCACATTGGTCCTTATTGCGGTTCACAGTGTTCATAGCAGAGTAAACTTCGTATCTCTCTGCTCATAGTTAAGCAAAGCTCTCAGACCTCACCAGAGAAGCTACCTTTTGCAGTAGGTGATAATATACATAGAAAATCACAATTTATTAGCTTGCAGAGAATGTGACTGTGGAGTCCTCAGTCACAAAAATGACATAACACACACACACACACACACACACACACACACACACACATTCTCACAAGATTCAGAGATCATCAAGAAAGAGGGAATACAAAGATTATAGGAGGCAGGGGTCAGAGAGGATCAAAGTGAAACCATGTTTTCTGATCAACCGTTCTCCCGCCCTTGATAACTCACAGCAACTTTGACTGAGTGTACAAGATCTACAAAAGATCAACCCAGGGGCAGGAAAAATGGATCAACAGTTAATAGGGCTTCTTGTTCTCACAGAGGAGCCAGATTGCATTCCTAGCACCCACATGGTGATACAAAACAATCTATCAATTCAGTTCCAGGGGGCTGATGATGTCATATGACATACAATGGCACAAAGCACATATGTGGTGCACAAGCATGCATGCAAATATACTCACTCTTGGAATAGAATAAATAATTTGAAAAAAGATTAATCAAGTCAACAT
The DNA here is from genome assembly GCF_903995425.1 of Onychomys torridus. NCBI lineage: Eukaryota > Metazoa > Chordata > Mammalia > Rodentia > Cricetidae > Onychomys > Onychomys torridus. The sequence continues at coordinate 63,170,759 of NC_050454.1, forward strand.
TCTTGCATGGACTTGGAGGTGGTTCATTAGTCCCCACTCCTAACAGAAACTCTGGACAGCTTCTGAGGAGATTCTGAGGGAGGGAAAGTCTCTGTTCTTTAAGAATGTCTCTCCTGGTAGGTCAAACAGGCTTCAGTGGATTGCCTCAGAACAAGAAGTATGTGAACAGCACAGATTGGAGATCAGAGATTATTAAATTAAAAAAATGGATTCATATTTTTTATTTTATAATTTAATTTAATTTTACATATCAGCCATGGATTCCCCTGTCCTCCCCACTCTTGCCCCCACCCCACCTTCCTCCTACTTCACCCCCCATTCCCATCTCTTCCAGGGCAAAGACTCCCCTGGGGATTCAGCTCAACCTGGTAGATTCAGTCCAGGCAGGTCCAGTCCCCTCCTCCCAGGCTGAGCAAAGTGTCCCTGCATAAGCCCCAGGTTCCAAACAGCCAGCTCATGCACCAAGGATAGGTCCTGGTCCCACAGCCTGAGTGTCTCCCAAACAGTTCAAGCTAATCAACTGTCTCACTTATCTGGAGGGCCTGATCCAGTTGGGGGCTCCTCAGCTTTTGGTTCATAGTTCATGTGTTTCTATTAGTTTGGCTATTTGTCCCTGTGCTTTTAATTAGGAGGGTAGAGTAATAGGGTTCAGCTTTGGAAGAGCTAAGAAGATCAGAGCCAATATGATCAAAATACTTTGTATGAAATTCTCAATGAATAAAATATTTATAAAAATCAATAAAGTGATGCTTACTGAGGAGAGGGAGAGACAGCGGCAGAGACAGAGACAGGGAGATAGGTGAATGCATTTTCTTGAACTTGAGAGTAGCACGGAAATATGACAGCTAATATTTTTTTGTAAAAGATAAAACTGACTCCAAGGAGACAATCAGAACAAGCATCTTATAAAGTTGCCAGGAGGGTTATAGAACACCAGAAGCAATGTCTGACACATGAGAAGTGACCACAAATGGGAACTGAGATGATCTTCTCAGAGTGCAGACAACATAGTTTAGTCTATTATCTGAGACAGAGCAGTTTCATCAGTGTGCTTTAGAATACACTATTTCACTGTACTTCTCAGAGTTTGGAATCTGTACTCTGTTTACTTGGCATCAAATCCTGCTTCAATTACTTTCTAACTGTGAGGGATTGCTACTTTAAGGCGTTCAGATACAGTAAATGTTGTTCTCATTTCTCTTGGTTATAGAATATATAAATATATGTCATACACATGTAACATGTGTGGCATATTTATATATATACAATTATGTATATGTCAGTATCTACTTAGGAAAATAAACATTCAACTAAGTATTGTACTAACTTTTAATCGAACACAAAATGGGAGATCTGAGAAACCAAACAAGAGGTGTTGAGATGTCTCAGAGGACAACAGAATTAGGAGGCTGATAGAATTGTTAAGGAAGGGCAGTGTGGGAAGATCCTGGTCTGGCCCATGTGGGGTGTTCCATGGGGAACACCAAGTCTGTATCCATGGTGACCTGATGATTTAAAGGAGATTGCTGCTATCCAAGACCAACAGAAAGAGAAAAGTCACAACTTCAGTTTTCCTGCTGCCCTCTAATCTCACACCAGCGCCTTCTCTTGGTTGAACTTGGCCAGGCACCAGCTAATGCAAGTACCTAGGGAATTTCACCCTGCTGTCAGATAGAGCAGGGTGACAGACAGGGACAGACTTGTGAGCCAACAACAAATGCTTTGGTGTGTGTATAAAAGTCCATTCCTTCGTTGTTGCCTGTATGTCGCTTGGGCATCGAAGCCCTGTGAAACCTTCATATGGCACTGTATGTGTGACTGACTCGTGTTAGCTATCCAATTGACGTTTGTTATTGCTACTGTTGCTTTAACTTCGCATAGCTAAAGTAATGGAGGCGATGGCTGAACCTTCCCCTGTCATCTCAGAATTGTGAAGATTCCTAATTTTTCAAGTCCATGACCTTTTCCTCTGGTGAGCTATAGAAGGTCACAAGATGTTTGAAGTATGGACCAGGCAGAACTTGATGCTGGGGGCACCAAACTGACATAGGGTAACAAATTTAGACACACCTTCCTTTTGCTTAGCTTAACTGTTGTTTTGCTGTGAATGCAGGTTAGTGAAGTGTACAAATAACATTTAGATTATCCTTTGAAGAAAATTTAATAATAATAATAATAATAATAATAATAATAATAATAATTTTTTTACTGCCTCCTGATTTTAGTTAAGAAACCAGTCTAGTATATTGTCAGAATGGAAAATCTAAGGTCTTGTCAGGTAAAATACACATGCCAGCCATTGGTGGAATGTTTTGTTTTTATTATGTTACACATATGTGCTTAGTGTTTGCATTAAAGAAAAACCCAACTATGATGGCCATTGGTGTCATTGTACTTCCTTTGTTTGTAAAATACTAGCTTTTTCATTTTTGAGAATCTCCTCATTTCAGATAATAGAAAGTTCTTGACTTTGTTCTCTGACTTCTCTCACCCTTTTCTTTATTTCCACTGAGCTGCAAACCTAATAGAGTTACTCAATGGACATTATTTTTCCAAAGGAAACATCAGATCCAGAGTGCAACACTCTTTTTGCTACCCTTACACATTTCACTCTTGTAATTAGTATCTCAATGAATAATCCCAAATCAAAAATGATCCTAATGCTCCTTGCTTACTTTCTCTAGCTTCCTGATTCCACCTAAATAGTTACTAAGTGATAAATTCATCCTATTAATAAGCCTCTTATCTGCTTCATAACCTTAGTCTAATAGCTGTTTTTTGTATGTTCGTTTTGTTGTGTGTGTTATGTTTTATTTTGTCTCATGTTAACACTTGGCCATACGACTTTCTAAAGTCCTATATGATATCTGATTCTTGCCATGTCTAGCTTTCATGTGCAGTAAATCATATTTTTCATGCTTAAAAATATTTGCTGCCTATAAATTCAGATATAATTTCACCCCATATATGCAAGGTTGATGGAATCTGTCGTCAGTCTTCTCTCTAGCATTAGGCTTGCATGGGCCTTCATGTCAGCAATATGAAAACAATATTAATGCTCCAGGTTAGCATCATTTCTGAAAGAATGCCTTTTTAAAGTTTCAATTTTATGTGTATAATTTATTTTTCCTTTTAATATCAATGTGATCATAAAGTGTTCACTTCTGACTTAAGTGTCTTAATGGTTATTTAAGAGTATGTCCTTTCACTTAGTAAATTTAGGTTTCCATGTGCCTTGAACTATAGTTTCCAATATGTCCCCTATGGACACATGCTTCTTGGAGAGAGAGAGAGAGAGAGAGAGAGAGAGAGAGAGAGAGAGAGAGAGAGGATGAGGAGGATATAAAGGTTTTTTTTATTAGAAATTAGTTCTACTGATCCAATGAAGAGTGAGAATTCACACAATTAGCCATTTCCAAATGAAACATTCAAGAAATCCAATGCTATAGTTATAACCTAAGTCCAGAAAGGAGTGCTAGGGATGCCAGTGGTGAGTTCCATCCTGACAGCAGAAGATGGATGTTCATATCTGGTAGGCAAAGAGTGGCTTGTCCATTTACCTGCCTTCTTGTTTATTCAGACCCTCAGCAGATTGAATGTTACCCATCCACATTGGGAAGGATGATATGTTTTATCACTTTACCAGTCCTTCCTGGAAAACCACTCACCCTCCCACCCATGCATGACGCTAAATTATCCATAAGAGTATACTTCATAACTGAGACCTCATCAAAAGTCAAGTTGACATAAAACAGTATCCATCCCAGTGTAAATACAAAAATAATCTTTAAAGGAGGTTAATATTCATACTTCTGGAGAGAACAAAAGAATGGCGAAGGAGAAAGTGGCAAACGAGAAAGAATGGTGAAGGAAAAGTGTCTGTTCTTTGCCATAAACCTTCCTGTAGAAGTTTAGGATTAACAAAAGGACATGTTCATGAGCAAACATATTTGTAAGCAAACTGTGTGCATATGTGTGCAAAAACGCTTTACAACTAGAGAGTCTGAGAGTTGAATCAGGGCAGAATCAGCAGATCTGACTTAGCAGTTTTGGTAAAAGGGAGTGCTGTCCTCGGGCTTTAGAAAGAATTCAAGTCTGCTTTCCAACCTTGCCTGATAGGAAAATAAAATAAAAATATTTTGTTTATACTTTAGCAGTGACCAAATATGAACCAGAATTGGCATGGCACATCTATAATCACAGTATTTTTTTCCACCAAGCCGAAGACAAGAAGATGACAAATTCTAGGCACTCCTGGACTACAGTGAGTTCATGAATTCAAGGTCAGCCTGGGCAATTTAACAAGGACTGTGTGAAAACAAAAAGTAAAACAAAACAAAGCAAAGAAAAAGAACCTTCTCATGTAGCTCAATGAAGTGAAGCAAGCCCTGGATTAAAACTCAGAACCACAAAAACCAAAAGGGAATGTGACTTCTCCAAGTTTCACAACTTACAATTTTGAAAGTTCGTAAATGTCTATCTAAATGAGGTAAGCCCATAAATTTGTGCCAAGTTACCTATCATCAAGTAAGAAAAGTCAATGTGTGTGCAGCATTTTCATGAGACACTAACAAATTCCTTCGTTCTGTATTAACACAAGAAGGGAATGAACTCTCTCTCCTCCCTCCCTCCCCCTGTACATATCGATGAAGTTAGAGCTCCAGAAATAAAATAATTTGCTCTTCCTTGTATGTGTATCTTCATGTCTATGTGTGTGTGTGTGTGTGTGTGTGTGTGTGTGTGTGTGTGTGTGTGTGTGTGTGTGTGTGTGTATGAAGGCCAGAGGTCAACACTGGATATTTTCCTTAACTGCTCTCCACCTTATTTTTTTGAGACAGGGCCTCTTACTGAACCTAGACCTCACTAATTTGGCTAATGTGATTGGGCACTGGGCCCCAGGGATCCCCCTCTTTACCTCTACTACCAGTGGTAGTGCTACAGATATACACTGCATGCCTGGCTTTTATGTATATGCTGAGGTTCCGAATTCAGGTCTTCGTGTTCACATAGTATAACCTTTCTAACTGACTCACCTCCCCAGTCTCAACATTTGTTTTCCACATCTATTTCCACAACAACTCTTACAAATAAGTAATTTTTCCCACAGTAATCATTGTGATGTTTATTTCATTGATAAAGATCTTATCAGATAATAATACCAAACTAGATACCTTTCACATAATTCTTAAATGTTTTATTCTTTGAAAATGGATTAGATATTCTTTCCATATACTAAAATTTAATTGGGGGCAAATTTAACAAACTAAATGGAGAAGTGAAATAAACTAAACTAATGGAGAACTCACTTGGGAAATTTATTTTGCTATATGTGTGATGGTATGTTTTGTGGTTAATAAATTTGTTTAGAAGACAATTCCCAAATCTTCACTCACCCCTATATACTTGTTCAAAACCCCAATTTCATACTATGGAACATGTACACAGGAGTGCAGGATCACAGATGTTGTGGTTTTTCATTAGAGAAACAATGTACTGGAGGCCCAGATCCGTATACAGTGCTGTGTTCTGGAGAACAAACCATGCTCATATGTGCTGTCCTCTACACTCCTTAGCACAAAGTATTTTTGGGGCTTGTCACTCACCAATCAGGACAAGCTCACTACTGTGAAAAATCCATTTGGACAGGCATAAAATATTCTATGTTTTCAACCAAAATTATCTTAAAATATTTGGCATGTATTATTATTTTCCCCTCAGTTGTAAACATACCTTAAAAGGAAAGAAATTGTGTTCGAGAGAATATTTCTTAGCATCTGGGCCTCCTGCTTACAGATAGTTTCCAAAGTTCTCCAAAGAAATAGCTGTTGTGTTGTTGAGTTTTAAGGCAAACTCTTAGTTTGTGAAGACATATAATACCTTTTGTTCCTCAGAATGTGGCCCACTTGACATGGAAGTGCCTCTAGATCCTCTCTCCTGCTTTATGCCTATAAGGTTAATCTTTAGGACCTATTCAAGGGATTTTTGCTTTGTTGTTAGTGTGGTTTCTTCATACCTTTTCACACCTTGGATGACAAATAGACAAGTGTTGTACCACAAGGTGCAGTTCTTGCCTGAGATGATCACTGTAGACAGTAAAACCAAATGAATTTCTCATATATCCTGTGTAATAGTAAGGCAAAAAGCCCTTTGACAATGTCATTCTGAGTGCGTGCAGACAGACAGCCTTGGACACGAACTACAACAGTGGCACTCCTCTTAGTCTCAAGGATACAGTGTGTTGATGTGGATTTTGAATTGGCCATCCACTGCAGTCATAACATTTCAACTCCTAAAAGTCTTTCCCTCCTTCACTCCCTCCTTCCTCCCACCCCATTTCTCTGGAGAAGCATGACTAGTATAGACTTATAAGACCTTTTATATTTTATGGGATCTTACTTCTGAAGAAACACGTGAGCCAAATAAGACTTGATAAGTCACCCAGGCATGATTGAACACTCCTTCAATCCTAGGATTTGAGAGGTAGAAACAGGCAGATCTCTGAAAGTTTGAGGTTAGCCCGGTCTACACAGCACATTCTAGGTTGGTGAGAACTGCATGGTGAGACTGTGCTTTCCCCAACTCCTTCCTCAAAGACATCATAAGTAAACAATGAGGTATCAGGATAACTTATTAGGTATCTTCTAATATTTGATGTTTTATTTGGTGACTCAGAAATTATGTACATTGATTTAGTTTATATCCGCATATGCTCAACAACAAACATTGCATGAGTTGCTGTTACATGTCAGAGATATGTTATCTGCAGTTTCCATGAGTAATTCTTTAGTGAAGAGATATGTACATGAGTTGTCATGATAATACACATCGCACAAATAGCACTGGTCGAGCTTTAACTAATGACTGGCAACCATGCTATGGCTTTCACACAGGTTGTTATTTACATCCCACAGAAACTCCATGAGAAGATGCTGCTATTTCATTTTACAACTTTACAAATGGGCAAATAAGACATGCCAAAATTGAATAGTTGGTGTTCAAATAGTTGGTTAGTATTACAGCCAGGATTCTGGAGCCTCTTAGCCACTTTGATGTCAGCTGGGAAAGAGGGGACGTAGGAGGAGGGCTAAGCCAGTAAAGATGAATTGAGTTTTTGGTGAGATCATCTTTGATCTGAGTGGCTGAGGTAAAAATGAGGAGGGCAGATTAACTAGTCAGAGGCTAAAAATGACTTTGATTTCTATACCGTCTTATGGGATAAAAAGTCACGCAAATCTAGCTCAGAGAAAAATTTTATGATCTAATTTGGGTTTTAAAAAATAACTCTGGCAGGAAGAGGGAGGAAAACTTGGAGAGAAACTGGACAGAATCACAAGTGGAGAAATTCACAGACATCTGGGAAAAGTGGAGTACAGGCTGCACTGAGTCTGTGTGGCTGGGAAAAGGAGGAGACACTAGGTGAAGAGTCTCATGTCCAGGGTCACACACTGGCTTAGAAATATTCAATGAGAGAAGAACTTCCGAGGATTCCTATCATCCCTTACTATTTTAGAGCTATATAATGTGGCCAGGGAATGACAAGGCCATGCTGTGGCAGTGATTGGGGATAAATTATAGTTTGCTGATGGACAAAGGGACAAGACCACAGAAAACAAACCTATTTTACTTGGTGACCTCTGAAACTCAAAGCTTTTATCTCTTTTGTGTTGACTATGCTCTGCTAAGAGCTTCTGGGCATTGAGAAGGAGAGGCCATTTATCTGTTGCTTATATGAATGCAGACCTCAGAAAACAAAAGCCATTCTAGGGATCTGTGTGAGAATGATGGGAATTCTGGAGGTGACTGTGGCATTTGAGGGACATGTGAGGCCACAAAGGGACTGGAAAGAATGGAAGACACCCCATTGCAGAGTCATGGTGTACTCAAATATTTAAGACTGGCAAAGAGAGAGAAGAAACGACAAAGGCAGAGCAAAAGTGAGAGCACTCTGATATGTTTAATCATGACCGAGTTATGAAAATAAAATACAGTTAATAGGCTACTGATGCAAGAAGCTAGTTCAGAGAGAAATGATAGAACTTTCTGGAAAAAGGAAGCAGACAGGAGTCAGAGGGAAAGTGAAGGACATGATATGCATGAGCAAGGATGCTGTTCTTTCCTTCTGTATTTAAACCTGATTTAAATATTTAAAATGATGACAACTAGCCATGAGCACTTTACTAGATTTGCTTTTATCTTTGCTTTCAATCTTATACCTGTGAATGATCATATACTATATTGTCATTATTGCCATTAATGACTAAATTGTCATTATTATGGTTCATCCTTAGAACAGCTTACAGGGCTATGTTGGGTGTCTTTCAAGTTTTAATTCTATATACATAGTTAATAGTTCATTTTGATGATGATAGAGTAGTCTGTGAGCCAATGACTTTCCACCAAATGCATGTAGATTCTTTTCACATAGAGATGTTTCAATTGATAAAGAATTTCTTTTTCTCTTCAATTTTTCCCAACTGCTCAGCACTTTGGCACTGCCACATGCATGAAACAAGTGACTTCTCTGACACTGGATACTGAATGGCTGTACTTTCTCACACATTCTTGGTCCATGTGATGTGCTTCCTTGGCAGGGCCCATGACCTACTGATGACTGTGGGAAATTCAATACATTGAAAAAAACCCCACAAAGATGTTCATTATTTGTTAGTCTACACTCTACATTTTCCTTCTCTTCTCACGGGATTGTTTCACAATGGGTAAATTTAGTGGTCAGAGTTCAACACAAATGCTTTTTGGCAGAGGAGCTCAACATACAGAAACTCCTTCAGCAGAGCTGGCTATTCACTAATAGGCACAGGAACCATGAACTTCACTACATAATTGTACTATGTCAGCATTATAAAAGAAAGACTCTTTTGGCTGTACAAGACATTTTGGATGATGAAAGTTGCTCATAAATTTCTCTATTAGAGAGATCAGAGATTGAACAAAATAATTTAACAAAAAGAACAGAAAATGATATCCCTATGTGTCAACTTCAGTTTTAGTATTTTACTATGAATATTGTTTTAGATTCATGAATAAGAGGATTATAATCCATACTTGAATAGCATGTATTAATGCTAATATGGTTTGGAATAGTAGAAAGCATATTTTTATGTTTAACAAAGTTAAGGTTCTTACAAAAGGAGCCATCACTGAGATTTCCCTCTCTTCCTTTCTTCCTCTCTCTCTCTCTCTCTCTCTCTCTCTCTCTCTCTCTCTCTCTCTCTCCATCTATCTTTCTATCTTTCCATTTTATCTTTCCTTTTGTCTTTCTGTCTTGTCTTCCTTCCCTCCCTCACTCTCTCCCTCCCTCTCTTCTTCCTTCCTTCCTTCCTTCCTTCCTTCCTTTCTTTCTTTCTTTCTTTCTTTCTTTCTTTCTTTCTTTCTTTCTTTCTTTCTTTCTTTCTCTTTTACAAGAATATATGTCAAAGGATTAATGTCACATCTACTTTATACAGTATTTTTTCCTAGTGAATTCTTACAAATAATACCACACTAAGAATTTTCTAGCAATATATCTTTGGTTTGAGATATAATTTTCTAGCACACAGGTGGGATACAAAATCATCCTAACAAAATTCACACTCAAGAGAAGTGTTGGCAAGGGGACAGCATGAGATAGGCTTTAGGGTCAAGGACATTGGAGATAAGAAGGACTTTAAGTTCTATGTTTTACTGGCTTATCAAGGAACCTTTCGAAGCTTTTCTCTCTTCATTTTGAAACTACTGATGTGTTTCAAGCACTAGTGGCTGTCCCTCTAGGAAGTATTTAGTAAGTGGCAAGATTTCTTCAAAATTAACATGTGACCTTAGCAGGAAATGTAGACTAGGACAGTTTCTGAGGGCGAAGATAGGGTAAAGTAGCCCACGGTTTATGTAAGATGATAGGGCAAGAGGCACAGAATGAAATTAAGAAAACCCAAGATTATCTGATGATGAGAAGAGAGTTGTATCAGAGTCCTGGTTGAAGGGATGGTAGATACTGAGAAACTCTTGTTTTCTTCTCATGAGTATGTTAACTGACCTGGGAGTATGGTAAATAGAAAATGAGACACAGAGAAACAAACAGTTGGTAAGGGAAGCAACTTACCTCAAACATAACAAACTCATAGGTGCAGACAGCTGATGAGCCCCTGGAAGTTGTAAGCTACACAATCATGGGTCACGAACATTGTGATGAGTGTATGCTGAGATAATGTATCCTTGGAGATAGCTTCTGAGATTACAACCCATATCAGTCCTTGCCCTTAGAAGACATGATGTTTAGTTTAATTCTTTATTTGAAATTCTTAATAGTTGAATAAGGAATCCATGAATTTATTTATCAAAGAGACCCATTGTGGCAGTACTAACTAGATATGTGATTTTGACTGGGTTGTGCTTCAGGCCTTTACTGTATAGACCCTTGAGTATAATGCAGATGTTCTATTATTGCCCATGAGTTCCTTATGATAGGGAATTTCCTGGTCTAAAATATACTGTCATGACAAGGCCTAGAAACTCTGACTTTGTATCCCTTATTTGAGTAGGTATATAGTCAGATGATAATTGGAGAAGTAAGTTCCATAAAATACGATATCTTATTTTCTACTTTCCTTCTACTGAGAGGGTGTGTTTTTACAGTGAAGTCAGATGTGGTAACAATTGAACCAGCCTGATCTACAAGATGCTCATATGACTTGGCAGCTCTACTTAGCATACCAGTAGCACCTGTGTAACTAGTACAATTTTTATTTTAAAAGCTGGAAATGAAAGATTAATTCTGGCTGAGTGGTCAGAAAGCTTTTCTAAGTGCCAAAGCATGTTTCTTGTTATAGTTCATTTCTGGGTCAGCTTCCTATTAGTGGGAGAGAAAACATCTCACCCTCTTATATTCACTGACTGACTGAACAATTCATTGTCTGGCATTCTTGCGTGGCATTTTCTTAAGAAACTTTTGAATAATTGCTACACCACATAAACAGGGCCTTTTCACCCTTTGCTTTGCTGTTTTGCTCGCTAGTTCTTGTGGACTGCAGAGACTGAGCCAAATCTGCACACTGGAGATTATTTTGCATGGACCAAAATTGTAGGTTTCCTCTCTATGTAGGCAGGAGCCCTTCAGCCACAAGGAAACTAGGTTATGGTTACAGATCTATCACCCATATGTAAGAGTCATGCCAGAAATATGGAGATAAAGAGTAACCATAGTATGAAGTAGAGAGACAAATATGACTGTCAAAATATCTCAAAACGCAAATACTAATTTCTGTGGGACAACCAGAGTGTTTATGCAAGAGAGACAGTAGGGCAGTTCTGAATTCGCTTTGTGAGTTTCCTTTATGTTTCTCCCCTGCTTTCTTCTCACTTAAAATAAATATCATCCTCTTGAGAAGAAAGAACAACTGCATGAGTTTTGAAGTAATTTTCATTTCTCTGCTGTCAACATCTTTATGTGTTAGTTGAATGGACTTTGTAATCCCATTTAAGTGTGATTTCATTGTATTATTATAATAAGTAGTCTTGACAACATCCTGTAACCCAGGACTGCAGAGGTTATAAAATTCAAAGTCTCTTGGACATTTTAACAATCAAGGTGGCTAACATGAGACAAATTTTACATGATTAAAGATCTTATCATTCTTGATAAAAACTTGGCTGTCTTATTGTTTTGTTTTGTTTTGTTTTTCATCTGCTACAGACTAAAAGGACTTAATCCTGTCTCTATGGTTTTAAAGTAGTCTTTATTGTATTTCATTCTGTGTCAGCTTTGTTTCCTAAGCAATCCTTTATGCTCTGTTACTGTTTTGTCACTATTACTCCAAAGGCATAAAGACAAAAACTTACATCACATTCCACCCTGCTTCTCTGGATTGCTATCATTCTGCTTTAATGAAGGTTAGTCCTCTTTCCCCAGGAAATGAGTTGAAATAATTTCAGATGTCCAACTGGAAGAACACCCAAGTCAATCATTCTATGGATGCAAAGGAATAGAATCCGCATCGATTTGCTAAAGAATGTGTTACAAATTGAATTAAACCCATCTCAAACTCCTATATTGAAGTCATGACCCCCTGTATTTGAAAATAAGGCTTTCATAGCGGTGGAGCCAAAAGCAAATGATGTAGTCTGAGCATAAATTCACTGTCACTGAGGATCTTCTACAAAGATAAAATCAGACACACAGGAGGGAAAACATGTAAGGAGACACAAGAAGACAGCCATGTGTGAGACAGGGAGAGAAGCCTAGGGTCCTTTTCTTCTAGTTGTTGGAAACCAACCTTCTGAAACCTTGTTTGAACTTCTGGTGCTCATAACCTTGAGACAATGAGTTCACAATTTTTGCCCCTCCCATTCTGTGCAGTGGTTTTTTGGCAGTCCAAAGAAAGTAATGTAGAATACACTTATTATTTGGTACAGACCATGACTGCAATTTTGTTTACCATTTTATTATTTTTGAGTAAATATTTCATTATGTTGAAACATCAGGTATTTTATAAGTAGATTCTCTTTTTTGCATATAACTTTTTAGGGTGAGTAAGGGGGATGTATTGACCTCCTGAAGTTTGGATTATCAGCCCTCATTTGAACATCTGTATACCATCTCCTCAGCTGCCTCATCAAGGTCTATTTGTCTTATGCCATGTTATCTAGGTGAGTTTTTTGATTATATCTTTTTATTAGAACACGTCTTAGATTATTTTTTGTTGCTATAGAAATCTGTATGGAAACAGTGGTTTACAAAAAAATAACTAAGTCACAGTCCTTGATGCTGTAGACATCTGGTTAGAGCAGTGGTTCTCAACCTCTGGGACATGACCCCTTTGGGGGTCAAATGATCCTTTCACAGGGGTCACCTAAGACCACCAGAAAACGCAGATATTTACATTATGATTAAAATCTAGTAAAATTACAGCTACAAAATAGCAACAAAAATTTTGAGGTCACTGCAGCATGAGGAATTGTATTAAAAGGTCACAGCATTAGACAGTTTGGGAACCGCTGAGTTAGAGCCTTCTTACTCCATCACGCCATGACAGACAGTATAATCCTGAAATGGAGCAAGTGTCCTAACTCAGATCTCCTTATTAAAAACCCTCTTAGCTTGAGTTTCTATTGCTGTGATGAAGACCATGACCAAAATCAACTTGTAGAGGAAAGGGTTTATTTTATCTTGCATTTTGTAGTCCATATCCAGGGAAGTCAAAGCAAGAACTCAAGACAGGTACCTGCCTGTAGGCAAGAACTGATTCAGAAGTCATAGAGGACTGATGCTTTCTTTCTTGCTTTCCATGTTCTGCTTGTTTATAGGATACTGAACCACCAACTCAGTGGTTTGTCGCTGACAGTGAGCTAAATCCCCAGGTTTTAAGTGATTACTGGGATTCCAGACTTCTTATGCTAATGCAGCAAACAATTTACCAACTGAGAAATCTTTCAATCTCTACACATGAAAATTTAAAATTCAGTTTAAATTTGTTAATTTTAAAAATGTATAACATACTTGGTGTGTTTTCCAATTTGGCATTTAAAGTATTTGTTTAATCATCAGTGAAAGGTATAAAAGGATAGGCCTAGAAGTTAAATGTTGGGAATAAAGGTGGATAAGGCTTTCATAATTTATTTATTATTATTATTATTATTATTATTATTATTATTATTTTGTTTTTCCAGACAGGGTATCTCTGTGTAGTTTTGTGCCTTTCCTGTAACTCACTATGTAGTCCAGGCAGGCCTTGAACTCACAGAGCTCTGCCTGCCTCTGCCTCCTGAGTGCTGGGATTAAAGGCGTGCGCCATCACTGCCCAGCTGGCTTTCATAATTTATATAATACTTTTATATCTTATTCATTAATAAATCTAAAGTGTGCACTACAGCCTTCCCCATAGGCCAATCTGATATTGACATTTTTACAGTTTAGGGTTCTCCTTCCACAATGACTACAGCTTTTGTCAAGTTGAAATAAAATTAGCCATGGCAGCCACTAACACCACCATGGTGCTCGATCCTCATGCTCTCATCTAATCCTAAATGCAACCCTACTCCCAAATGGCCTTGCCTCTAAATACAATCAATGTACAAACTTGGGGTTAAGCCCCAATACATGAATTTTGGTAGACACGTAGTTGACCATAATAAGGAATATTGATAGAGGACTCTTACTGGTCAAAGAGGCAGGAAGTATACATGCCTTCTTTTTCTCTAGTCTCCTTTGCCTACCGAATGTCAGTGTCTGAGCAAACACCATTCTGAAGTCAGGGAAGCCTCTATTAGTTTGAATCCTTAGGTCAGAGAGTAAGGCAGATGGACTTTCTCAACAAATGCAGCCTTCTTGACAAAGCACACTCATCTATCTGACTGCTACTTAAGATCACCTTAACCACTGAGATCATGAAGCTCATTTATCACCCAGCATTACCCAGTGTTGTGCAGACATGGTTGTGAGCAGCAGTGCTGCTAACATAAAAGTCCCCAAATATACGACTCTGACTTCAAGGTCAGGCAGTGATCAAAGACAAAACTTAGGAGGTTGAAAGAACTAAGCACTTGAGTGGCAAAACATTTGGTAAAATTTGCCTGGGATACAATTGGATGCTTGTTTATAAAGCTCGTAAGGGAGAGGGCTTAGAAAAAAAGGACGGTATTAGTAGTTTTTGTAGCAAATTATTACAAGGAAAGAGAGGAGTAAAGGCAGTATTTGGTGTGATTGGGAACACACTCAGAGGAGAATAAAACTTCAGGAATGTGGGGCCTCTGGGGTCAGAGAAGCTTCCATCGCCAAAATGGGGAGAGATAAGGCCTAAAAAGCTTTTAGTCTCCAAGGCCCATTAACAATCAGCCCAGTGTCAGAGATCATATTGAGAGGGGATCTTCCTGTCCATCTGGTTGTAGTATCAAAGATGTCACACAGACTTGAAAGGGTGAGCTTTCCTGCTAAAACCTAAAGGTTTTGGCAGTAATATCTAGATATTAATAATCAGGTTTGATAGTAATATCTAGAAAGGCTTTGGAATGTAATTATGGAAACATGGATTTAAAGATTCAGCATAAAGCTGCCAAGTTTAGCAAGCAAAAATAGAAGACATTTAGTTAAACTGAGATTTGGATAAGGAGTAAATAGTGGCTCAGTAGGAGCATGTCTCTGTAACATATATTATGTAATTTAAAAGATTGTATTTTGTTTACATCCTGAAGAGAGGATGCTTCTTCATCCACCCAAGACCTTCTCCTTCATGCTATCTGGCATTTCTTAACCAGGGCAGTGTTGAAGGAGACTATCTAATGAAGAAGCAGTGAGTCCAAATCAATAATTAAACACTCATTGAATGTTAAGATTTTAGATTAACAACTGAGACCCTAAAATTGTTAAAGAAACTAGGTTTTGAAATCTGAGGATACTGGTGGAACATTGCTTTCTAACGCTCATGTGGGCTGCTTAAGGAACAATTATCTAGAGGGCAGATGGAGGGGCTACAAAGAATATTCCTCCCAACATCAGAGTGAATGTGACCCCAATTACAGTCATAGCGTGGTTGTAACCACTGGGGATTTTTCCATTTCTGTTAATGTTGCTGCTGAGTGTCCTATTTTTCTGCATTGTGAATGATGATATTTTTTAAGCTTTCCTTGTTTTTATACTAAGTGAAGAGAAATGAGTTTAAGCATTGTTGTAACTTTTTTTTTTTAGTATTTTCTAGATCGTGAGGAATTTTAAGATAGAGATCTGGACATTGGCCTGACTTAGTAACTGGTGCAAGTTAAAAAGAGTTCCCTCAGAAAACTCAGGATTTTCTCAGAGAAAAAGATTCAGGCACACAGACATGTGGAAGCTAGAAAGCTGATTATCACAGGAATCTGTCTCTCAAGTAATTTTTGTTCTTATAGTGTAGGCAAGTCAGCAAATTTTTTCTGTCAAGTTCCAAAGAATAAGTATTTGACACTTCACAAGAAGCAAAATAAGGGACATCCTGTAGGGACCTCAATAACAACCACTTAAAATCTAAAACACATTTTAGCTTTCAGGCCACATAAAAATAAGCAACAAGTTGGGCTTTACCCAAGCCTGGATTTTTTTTTTTTTTTTTTTTTTTTTTTTTTTTTTTTGACCCTTGGAATAAAAGGACTCTTGCTGCCTAGAGAATTTTACTTCTTGGTTCTTTGATGTGTTAGGGAAGTCATGTGACCAGCTCTTGACAACCGAATATGAACAATGTGTCAGTCATGTCTACTTAGTACAAACACACTCATCATGCTTTTTTTTCTTGGTTCATCACATGATTTTCATGATAAGACCACTTGGAAAGTTGACAGTTTAAAATGAGGGCAGGTAGTCAGCTTGTTCCCCAAAGAGAGGAAAGGGTGGCTGTTTATCACTGCAGGCAGTTTGTTTGAAAAGGCACACTTCTATCATTTTAAGCCAGAATGGAATCTTATGTTTTATTCATTACTATATCTTCCTTGTTCTAATTAAATAACTTGTCCATTTCATAAATTTCTTTGAATATCATGAATGAATGTTTAAATGTATTATTTCTCTAGAGTCTCAGCCTCCTGTCCATTAAACAATTCTCCTCCCTAGGCTAAGTCTGAGAGACTTAAGTCCATTCTTTTCTTCACTAATTTTTGAGTCTGTTTTCAGTTTAATAAGTTCATAGAATATTTCCCAGTAGAGGGTTTTCAAGGTTATATATAATTGTACAGTTGTATTTTTTGTTTGTTTTATCATCTCTTTATTTTCTATTTTTAAAATTCTTTTAACTTTTATTGATTCCTTGTGGATTTCTTATAATGCATCCCAATCACACTCATCTCCCCAGACCTTCACATCTTCCCTTTGCCCTTGCAATCTCCCTTGCAAAACAATACAAAATTTAAAGTGAAACCAAAACACAAACAAAACAAACAAACAATTAAAGAATAAAAGAAGAATTTTGTCTAGGAAGCTATAATGTGGCCTGGTGAATCAGCTTTCCTTTAGTCCACTCATCTTTACTTGTAAGAGGTTTATTGCTATGAGTCATTCATTGGTCTGGTTCAAGGCCTCTGGCTTATGCTTATGCTAATGAAATAATGGGTTCTCTCTGGGGCTCCTCTTGGATATCCTGTTGTCCTGTGTTGTGGAGATTTTACAGTTTTGGATCTGTAAGTTTGTCCCCTTAACAAGCTCTAAGAGTTCATAGATGAGGTGGATGTTGGGGTGGGCTAACTAGCTTTCAGCACTGCCTGGGGTAGCTCATCCAATGCAGCCTGAAGCAAGGAGTGGGACCAGGTCTCCTGCTCTTAGCTCCTCAGATCCAGGACACCCACACTCACACCACCAGGGCCAGCTCTACTATTTTGCCTAGGTAAGGTGCAGCACCCCCTGCCCTCATATGCCCCCTATGGAAATTGGAACATTTATATCTTTTAAAATATTTAAAAGTGTTCTGTTATGAATAATAAAGGAGTTTATGAATGGTGAAGACATTTGAAATGTGTTTGGCTCTTCATTGTATGTATGCCCTCATTATTGATAAGACAGTAACAGTATTGGCATTTTTTAAAAATGAAAATATAAAGTTAATGTGGCTAGAAAGATGATTTTCTTGTATTTTACAATTAATACACTTGGATAGTCATTCATTTTGGAAAAAGAGAGGACACTCTTTGAAAGACATATTTTTCCAATTTCTCTTTTTCTACTAATGAGAAATAAAATCTAAGTTCCTATTATATGCAATAATGAAAGATTGTTTAAATCTAAGTTTGAAGTGATACAGGGCCCATAAGTGTACATATGCTCAAGCATGTGCACACACACACACACACACACACACACACACACACACACACACGGAATCCTGAACTATACTGAGATAATCCTGAAGTAACCTTGTAGATTTATTCTATCACCAGATAGAGCAAAAGAAACAGATTAGTCTCTTCAGTACATAGGGATGGATAGGTCCACAAGTGAAGCGGTCTGTCCTACAGCATCTCCTATAATGTAGTGTTTCTTAGGCATTCTGTAACAACTTAAAGTCACTTTTCCTTTGTAAAACCCAATGATGCGCCACATGTGAGATTTTGTATGGGGGATATGTATGTGTATATGCATACATATATGCTTGTGAGTGTGTATGTGTGTGTGTGTGTGTGTGTGTGTAGGTTCATGCTGGTGCCATAGGTCAATGAAGGGTGTCTTCCTCAGTTGCTTTCTCCCCAATTTTTTGACATAGGGCTTCTCACCAAGCCTACATCTCACTGATAAACCTAGATTGCCTGGCCAGCAAGATTGAAGAATTTTTCTGTCTCTGTTAGGATTACAGACTCACCCCCAGGTTGTAAATGATCACTGGGATTTCAAACTCCTCACACTTGTGCAGAAAATAGTGTTACCAACTGAGCAATCTTCCAATCTTTACATAAGAAAATTCAAAATTCAGTTTAACTTGTTAATTTTAAAAATGTATAACATACTTAAAGATATACTCTGTATAGAATAAGCCATAGAATTGCAGTTAGGTATGTGCTTTCCAGTTGGGTGTTTGAAGTATTTGTTTTATCGTCAGTGAAAGATATATATAAGGATAGGCCTACAAATAAATGTTGAGAATAAAGATAGATAAGGCTTATATAATTTATATAATACTTTATCTAATAAGATCCAGATATGCAGAAATCATATCTATCAAATGATTAACAAGTAATTCATTATTAAAATGGCAAGAAAATTCAAAGAAAATACTATCTGTTTGCTACCTCACTGGACTCTATTTGCCTAGAAAGTTCAGTTTCCAAGGCATTTTGGAGTTTGGTTTGTACATGACCATACAGACTAATAGTTCTTAACATGTAGGGCATGACCCTTTTGGAGGTCAAATGACTGTTTCACAGGGGGTAGCCTAAAACCATTGGAAAACACAGATATTTGCATTATGATTCATAACAGTGGCAAAATTATAATTATGAAGTAGCATCAAAAATAGTTTTATGGTTGGGGTCAGCAAAACATGAGGGATTAAAGGTTGCAGCAAAGGTTGAGAAGCATTGATGTAGACAGATATCTACCTTATGCTAATTCAGGTAATTTTTTATTACTTATTTATTTTTGTCCTACTTGGGATCAAACAAAGGATCTTATGCATGTTAGGCACATACTTTACAACTGATCTATACTTTCAACTGTCTGTGAATTCAAATAGAATCTTTTCATGTCTTATTTAACTTTAATAATGTTGTTACTGTTTGTTCTGTGAATTTGTTTATTCACTTGTTTGAAGGAGCATCTCTTGAATCCCAATCTGACTTCTAGCCTCATATTTAGCCCAGGAGGATTTTCATTCAGCTCCTGGTCCTCATGCTTCATCTTCCAAAGAACTGAGAGCAGAAACATGATCCACCACTAATGTACCTGTTTATATGATTGCTTTTATAAAAATGCCCTGATGTATGTCTAGTCTGCATGCTTCTTTGTGAGTTTTATATTTTCTTCAGTATTGTATTTTGATGATATTGGAAACTTTTGACTCTGAGGTATTGTTGCCACAGAGGGCAATGTCCTATTTTTTACCAAAACAGTAACATTCTTCTTAGGAACAATTAGACTCCGACCAGCAAGTACCCATTTTTATTACTCATGCCATTAAAATAGCATAGAGAATGATCAATAGAATCCACCCAGGTTTGTTATAAATAGCTACGATCTTACACTGAGAATTTAATCTCATCTTCCTGAAATCCAAATCTTGTACCAATTTTCTCTAAGCTAGGAATGTACTTTTGTTTTGCTCCTGAGGCGGGAGTGGGGGGGGGGTGTAATTAGTTTGTTCTTGGGTATATTGGAGTCTGTAGAATAAGCAAACATTTACTGTAGAAGGTCTAATAAATATATTTGGCTTTGGGGACCATATGGTCTTTGTCACAGCTTGTCAGTTTTGTCTTCTTCACTCAAAAGCAGTCATAGAAATTAGGTAAACATGTAGGCATTGCCCTTTCCTAACAAATGTGTCATCCTCGATGAAGACCTTATGTGTTTTCCAAGACAGACACTTCAGCAGCCCAGATAACAATGAAACAAGACAATTTGTTATTATCTTGGCCATCGTTGCAGTCCCCTAGGCAAAAATAGTTCCTGAAAATATTCCTTTTTATCTCTGAGATCCCCTTATAGACACCAAGCCACATACACTCATGTAAACCATTTGTAATAAGAATATCTAAAGAAATGAGTGGCCAAAGTCAAAATGAGCAAAACAGTTTATTAGGCTTCCTTTGTTTTGTTTTCTTTTGCTTTTGGATTTGTGTAGCCCTGTGGGACTGTGTAGGTCAGTGGTCCTCAAAGTTTACATGTGTAAGAGTTTCTTGGCATGCACATTAAACTAAAATTTCCACATCCTGCTAAAACAGGTTCCAATCTGGTTTGCCTGGCAGTATGTCCACATTTTCTTTATAGGTGTTATCCCTGATAGGTTGACCAACCTCCAGTGTGAGCCACACACCCCAGAATGTATAAGCAGAACAAACTGAGCTTGATGGGATTTTAAACAACAGGACACAGAGTTGGCTGGATAGGGAAGGGGAGGGTGGATATGGGAGAAGTTGGAGTAAGGGAGTGAATATAAAAAGAAATTGTATGACATTATCAAAAAAGCAGTCAGAAAATAAATAAAAAAAAGACCTTCGTCAAGAAATATTTCAGTCAAATTCTCATATGCCAAAAGTAGAGAATTTTGAAATCAGGATAACTACAGCGGTTATTCACATATAAAGGACCCTCCATCAGGTTAAAATTGGCTTTCTCAATGGAGGCCTGACAGGCCAGGCCACAGTGCAATGACATATCAGAAAGCTGAATAAACATGGCCATACTATTAAATAAAATAAGTTTTATATAGCAGGACAAATACTGCACAATCTTCCTTGTATGTGTACTATTAAAAATGTTGAACTCAGAGAAACTGAAGAAATTCGTAGTGGGATTGTGGCTAAGAGAATGGTGTAGTTAGAGTTTTCCTGCCTGGCCCACAGTCAAGACAAATCTCTCTTACCTGCCAATCCCACATTCGCTCAGACCCAACCAAGTAAACATACAGAGATTTATATTGTTTACAAACTGTATGGCTGTGGCAGGCTTCTTGTTATCTACTTCTTCTATCTTAAGTTAACCCATTTTTATTCATCTATACTTTGCCACTTGGCTAGTGGCTTACCAGTACCTTACATCTTCCTTGTCATGGTGGCAGCTGGTGGTGTCCTTCCCCCAGCCTTCCACTTCCCACAATTCTCCTTCTCCTTGTCCCGCCTACCCTATCCTTCCTGCCTGGCTACTGGCCAATCAGCACTTTATTTTAACCAATCAGAGCAACACATTTGACATATAGAACATCCCACAGCAGAATTGAGTAATGTTGGTTACAGAATGCCCAAGTTCAGCTTGGAAAAGTGAACAAATTCAGGAGAACTAATATGCTGTAGGTTAACTATGAATAACATTGTATCGTACACCTCAACTTTTCTCAAAGAGTGCATTGCAAATGCAATTGTCAAAGAAAATTAACTATGTACCATGATGGGCATGCTTGTTAACATGATCCTACTGCTCATTTTAGAATGAGTACCCATGAAAACACCACAATGTATGCCAAAACTTCACTGAAAATAATGCTTGTTCCTCAAAAACGCCAGTAGGAGAACCCCAGCCATAAGTAAATGAATACATACATAGAAATAATTGTATTTAGAGACAGATAAGTTGCCAGAGCCCCTCATCAGATGTTGTGAACTTTTACTTTAGTTTTAGCTCCTTTAGATAAATGACATCTCATATTTATTTAAGTATTGCCTTAGAGGACTTTCCCTAGCTTTGATGGCACTATTGAGCACAATGCCCATTTTCTTATGGTTGGGAGATGAAATGGTCTGCATAGGTTCAAGTGTTGATATGTTAGTGGTGGGAACTTTGATTCTGTGTCCTGCCTATAGGAAACAAATCACAGAAAGATGTGTGCCTTTGTAGAGTGTGTTCTTGGCCTCTTCCTGCAGGACTCCCTCTACCTTGTGAGCATGGCTTCACACTGGAAAGCTCATCTGCCACATCAGGATGTCTTGCCTAAACATGGTAAACAGTTCATCCAGTTGATTGTGGACTGAAACACCTCAGAAACATGGACCAAAATAATCTACCATTCTTTAAAATTGTTCCTCTTAAATATTTTTACAATTAGCATAATTTAATATCCAGAAAAAAATGTATTTTACTGAAGGCCATATCTGAAAGCTGCATTTTCTGTCTGAATAGTTTTTGTCCACAGCCAGTTTAGCCGACAGGTATTGACTTTACCAGTCACTCTTCAGTAGAATTTCATGTAACATCAGAGTCAAGACAAAAAAAAAAGTATAATACAGGGAGTGAAATGAGAAATGAAATTAGAATTCACCTTGGATTTCTAGTCAGATATAGGAAAGTAGTAGTGTATTCCCTATGGTTAAAACCAATTGAAAATCAATGAGAATTTTGGAGCAGAGTTACTTCATCTGCCTATTTGTCAAAACTTCTAAATGCAGAGAGAGAGAAAGTTTCTGTGTTTTCCCAACTTTGTTTTCCAAAAAGGAGACAAGAGAACAGCAGGTTATTTCCTAGACCAAAAGTGATGGTGGCAACTTGGAGGGAGGAGACTGCTCTATTCTATTGCCTAGAATAATAAGTAGCTAGCAAGCAGGAGCAGTTTGTTACACTTGACATCTTAAAGAAGACAAGTTATTTCGCAGTAATTGGCTGGCTTTGAGATTCTTGGAATTTGCAGGTTAAAGCTTTTCAACAAATTCAGAAAATAAATGAGCAATATTTGTTTGAATGGATTTCTGGCTTATGCCCCATTGAGGACTTTCATTATTCCAATATTAGATTTGAATATCAGCCTAGAAACCACTAAGGTTCTATTCATTTACACTGTTTTTTTACACAGTAGGTTGTTTTATTTTTATAGATTCTGCTACTATTCATTGACCTTTGTTTACTATTTTTTTCATTCTTCTTCATTGACTTTTTAATGTGGAAGTCATAAAAAATCAACAATATCTACTCTGTTTATAAATCAAGAAGACAAAAATATATTTTGTGAGGCTACAATGTTAAAGAGTATGTCATCCAAGATCAGTGTCTTAGTCAGTGTTTTATTGCTATTTAGAGACACCATGGCCAAGGCAACTCTTATGAAAGAAAACATTTAAATGGGGTCTTGCTTACAGTTTCAGAGGGTTAGTTCATTATCATCATGGCAGGAAAGAGACAGGCTTGGCACTGGAGCAGTAGTTGAGAGCTTTGTATCCTGATCCCAGGCAGCAGACAGAGACGCACACCTTAAAACCCTCAATCCTGTCCCCAGTGACACTCCTTGGCCAACAAGGTTTTACCTACCCCAACAAGGCCACCCTCCTAGCCTTCCCAAACAATTCACTAACTGGGGACCAAACATGTAAATCAATGAGCCTCTGGGATCCACTGTCCTGTAAGTCCACAGTATGGTGTCTACTCTGCTGCTTCATCCCAGTTTGGGGGCACCCCTTTTAAATTGCTTTGTAGTGCTGACTTGCACTGCTAAGTAAATGTATGCTTCAACTGTCTGTGTTTCTAGAATGAGTTCTTTCCTATTAGACAAAAAGAACAGAAGGGATTCTGTACCTGGAGGATTAAGGAAGAAAAAGAGAGTGTGCCACACCAGTTCTCTGAATATCTCACTGTAAGGCAGAATCGACGCAGCCACCAAGCAGTGAACAAGACCTTCAGGCACCTCTTTCCAATGGTGACTTGTTTTTCTAAACTTCAAGATGTGGATTTCTTCTACATTTCAATTTGGTTACTATTTTATTAGGCTTATTTTTGGAAAAAAGTCTCCTTTTTCTGATTAAGTTAATATTCTTCAATTACAGAATTACTTAAACAGTTTTAAAGCTATTTTGACACATCTGGTGGCTAATTATGTCATTTCTGACACTGTTTGAAAATGAGATTTATTATTTAAGTATGCAAAGGCAACAGTTCAAGAAATGATTGTAAATGAAAGGACAGTTCATTATACTCCCAAATCCAGAAGCAGGGTCAGGTTACCATAAGGAGCACCATCCTTTGTCCAGAGGTAGGGAAATCAAGGAGAATGTATGGTCAACGGGCTTCATAGTGTTTTTTGTGAGGAGTGGGAAGCAGGTTTGGGGTGGTTTAGTATCATTTCAGTGGCCTTTCATGCACAGGTTTTGCATCTAGATATCTTTCATATGAGCAGTAATAGTGGTCTTCTGTGAGAGTTTCAGAGAAGAGACACTTGGAGTGTTGGGTCTAGATTGGTGAGTTTTCATATGACATTGAATCTTAAAGCAAATAGACAACCCACCAAACCTTCATAGTTAATTAAGACCCAAGTCATTCAGAGTATCAAATATAGAATCTGTAATATGTGGTCATGAAAAAAATCTCTGCATTTGTTTGTATAGATTTTTTTCTATTTGTTATGAGTAACTTTTTCCTTTAGTTGGAATACTTAGTATCTTCTGATTGTATATTGGGCATTGTAAGTTAAATATTTGATAGTTGGATTTGGATTCTGTTGTGTTTCTTTAAAGAGCACAAGGTATGTTATGATGGCCATTATTGGCTGACTAATTTGAACACATTGGTGCCTGGTTTTAAATTTTGCTAGTGTAGATTTAGAACATTTTTCACTGTCAGCAGATTTTCACCCCAACTAAAGAACAAATTAATTTTTCTGTATAGGATCATTGTTTTCCTTTAATGATGAATACAATGGATGCTTATAACACATCATAAACTTCCTCTGAACTGTGAGCTACACTATTTTCTTACACAATTGCTAGATGGAGTAAGGCATATTAACTATTTGCTTGGTCAACAGAATCATATCAATAATGAGATGATGCACTCAGTATTCCATGATTGATTATAAACTTTCTAATATTTATTTGGTCTTTTAGGACAGAGTCTCTTTATGTGGCCCTGGCTGTCTTAGAACTCCATGAAGACAATAACTCAGAGATAGACCTGCCTCTGCCTCTGAAGTGTGGGATTAAAGACATGTATTGTCATGTTCAGCCCAAATTTCTAATTTTTAGTTTCCAAAAAAATATAGTATATGTTATAAAAATTACACAATACATTACAAGAAATTGAGAGAAGTAGAATCTAGAAATGTCTTTTAAAGCCTAACAAAGCTCTGCATGCTTTGCTATTAGAACTTGCTTCTAGCTCAACTTTGTGTCCTTATAAAGGACACAATGGTGAAGACAGCATAGTCTTGACTATAAAGAACTATTAGGGCTGGAGAGATGGCTCAACAGTTAAGAGCACTGGCTATTCTTCCAGAGGTCCTGAGTTCAATTCCCAGCACCCACATGGTGGTTCACAACCCATCTGTAATGAGATCTGGTGCCCTCTTCTGGCCTGCAGGCATACATACAGGCAGAACACTGTATGCATAATAAATAAATAAAATCTTTAAAAAAAATGAACTATTCTTTGGAGACATACAGGTAATTAAATAGAACTAACAGAATTCTTCAGTGCTCCAGTAATCCTGAGTTGCCAGTCAAGGAAACTTCTAAAAAGAGTCAAAATAGTATAGACAAAAAGATTAGTAAAGTTTTGTCACATGAGCATCATGATTGGGACAGGTGCCAAAAGTGATACACAGTAGAGGAGGAACCCACACAGCAGAGTATGGGTAGGTTTTATGCTAATCTACCATTTCATATATTTCATATAAAGAGTTCCACACTGGCAGACTGTGCATTCCATTGGGTTCTTGGAACATGTCCTCTATGATGCCTTGAGATAGTTGAACTTAATTCAGTATTTCCCTGATCTAACCTTTTTTTTTTTTTTTTTTTGGCTTAAATACATGTTTAAGAACAAAGTTCTACAAAGCTTAGAGAATGAAAACAACTTGGCCACATAGTGATAGTGACTGTTTATGAAATATAAAGCACAGGCATGAGTTACTTCTAACACATAGTGATTAGGAAGAATGCAATATGGCTCAGGAAAGCCTAAACACTTAGGTGTGGGCCAGAAGACACTGCTCATCATATAATGCAAGTATGTGTGCATCATCAAGTCCTAAGAGCAATAGATTCTTCAAACAGTTTTCAATGGTGGAGCAACAGTGCAAGACATTCTAAAAGTTTGAAGTCTGAGGTCAAGTTATCATTGGGATTACTGTCTTCTGAGGGCTGTAGGAAAATGTGTTCTGTGCCTTTCTTCAGGTCTTGCAGATGTCTGTGTCTTGTGTCTCCATATTATGTTTTCCAAGTATGTACTCGTGTTCACATTTCATATTCTGATAACATTACGAGTGACTCCGATGCCAAGTGAGCTCTGTCTGTGAGGTACTGAATGTTAGGACTTTAACATATAGTTTAACTCAAGGTTCAAGTCAGCTGTGAGAAAGCATAATGAAGCCCATGATTTAGAAAACATTTGGAATGGACTATCTTTCCTGAAAATGGAATCCTCATTTCTTAAGCAGCACTCTGAGTAAGAAAAATGATGTGAGCTTCTGAAGAGAGAGGAAGTATTGCAAAACTGTGTATTAGTTAGAGATTCTTAACTTTTGTAACTTCAGTCCACCTGAGAGGAAATAGCAGGGATACATATGACTAGAAGAAAGGATTGACATTGCCTTTAACATTATATGGATTAACTTTGGCAAACTTGTGAAACAGAGAAATATCTTCCCCTGTTATGTTGAGAAATTATTTTTGAAAGCACCCTCCACCCATCTTGATTTATAAACATTCTAATTAAAAATGAAGTATAGGCTCATCCCTTCAGGGACTAGGTTATAGAATTACCTATAATTGTAATCATTGTCCTGTTACCAACTAAAAGTGATGATAATTTTAATCATTTCTTTTAGCCTGTAAGTGAGGGTATGATTAAACAGCATTCCATGAATATCTTGAGCACTATGGAATGAAATTTACCTCAGTAGGTTTGGCATCCTCTTGGTTACATGAGACTCTTCCAGATTCCTTTCTCAACAACAATAAAACAAATGACCTTTGATAGTCCCACTGTGAATAGACTTAATTCTTTAGCCCTAAAACGAGCACTAATGAAAATTACACCCATGTTGAAAAATAGACACATTGCTCTTAGCTCTAATGAGGCAAATGCAGGTAATATGAAGAATTTAATTATGTTTTAGTGTTTTATAGCTCCATGATTAAGTGCTAATTTCTTTCTTTCTTGAATATGTTGAAAATCATTTTTCATACTCAGAGTGCTGCTTAAGAAATGAGGATTCCATTTTCAGGCAAGATAGTCTATTCCGAATGTTTTCTAAATCATGGGCTTCATTATGCTGTCTCAAAGATGACTAGCTTTTTGAAGAAAACAAAGTAGCTAACATCCAGAGCCTTAAGTAAACTTTCTCCTCAGAAGGACTAACTCACTGTATTTGATATGGTTATGAAATACTTTGGACATTCAATAATTCACAGGTATGGGATCTCTGAGCAGGAGAAAAACTTGTCCTGGATCAGATAATTATCATTATACAAATTAATTATGATCTGGGAATAGTCAAAGAAAAGGTCAAAGTTCATGTCAACCATTAGAATGGGCACAAGAGATTGAATAGAACAGGAAGGAAATAATCATTTATAGGGGAGTACTGAGTAGATATTCCCTGAAACAGAGGTCCCATAATTTTGATTATTTAGATCTGTCATAGATAATATATTAATTAATGTGCCCAGTAAAATTTCCTTGAGGGATTCCATGCAGCAATAGCATTAGCAAATAAGACAGTGAGCTAAATGAAGGGACCCAAACACTAGAACATATACCTTCTGGTGTGGTTTTAGAGATGTGCTTACAGCTAAAGAAATAAACAGATGTTTTTTCATAGAAAGACAGGAGTCACAGATAAGAATAAAGCCAGGAAACTCCTAGAGGAGAACAGATTCGACAGCATGGATGTTTAAAATATGTGGTTAGCCAAGTTTCATTGATGTTCACTGGAGTAAAAGTCAGAAGTAGTTTAGAGGGTAGCCATGGGGAATCTCTGCAAGATGAATATTCCAGAGAAGTAATTGGTTATTAAAATGATCTAGTCTGCACAAAAGTGTGTTACAGTTTGTGGTGACATATTGTGTACCCTCATAAACTTGCCTGAGGATCAGAGGACAGAGCCAGCCACTAGATTAGACATAGAGATCAGGCAGTGGTGGCACACACCTTTAATCCTATCGCTTAGGAGGCAGAGACCTGTCTGGATCTCTGTGAGTTCATGGCCACATTGGAGACAGAGCCAGGCAGTGGTGGCACACACCTTTAATCCCAGTACTGGGAAGCACAAACAACTTTAATCCCAGGAAGAGATGTCTGGTCAGAGAAAAGTATATAAGGCATGAGGAAACAGGAACTCACTCACTCTCTTTAGGCTGAGGATTTTGAAGAGGTAAGAACTAGTGGCTGGATGTTCTGCTTCTCTAAATTTTCAGCTTTCCTCCTGTTATCTGGCTCTGGGTTGTTTTTATTAAAAGACCATCTAACATTTAAACAACTATTTAATCATGCTAACTTGCTAGCAAAGTATGTTTTACATTTTACCTTTCTTTAAATAATTTACCATGGAATATAAAGCTAGATGATGATTTCTTTAAACTTATAATCACTTCATCAAACCTTTCTTAAACTTTCAAATTAAAATGAGCTTTGCTGAGCTAGTGCTAACACACTAGCTAGAAGAGCATAAGCACCCCAGCACACATTTATATTTAACACCTAAAAAATAAGGGTAAATTATACCATACCTTTCATACAGTGGGGAATGTATTTCCACTTTCTAACAGAGGCTCCAAAAAAGCAATGTATTCATCTCCCAATTGATATGGGATATGAAAAGATTATTTACCGACAAAATTGGAAGCTGCAGATAGGGATGGTTCTAGTCACTATGTTTGTTCAATGCTTAGCTGAATGGTTTACCAAGCAATAGAGAAAGGATGTTTGTAGTTCCCCCATGTTTTTCTGAAGGCTACCACAGACACAAGCTGTCATAGTAGTTATAAACAAATGGGGTTTAAAATAACTAACAATGAAGTACATCGATCATTGAAGAGAGTCTGATTAAGATATCTGAGGAAATAAAAGCTTTGTTAGCTGCTGCAGTAATGTCTTGGGTCCTACTACATTCTTGTGAAGAAAGAGATATCACTGTATCTCATGCAGTCCTATAGTCACTGTCCAGGCTACTGTAGCGAGTTTGAGACAAATTTCAAAGTCTATTTTAATTTTCATTCTTGTTAATTCTGCCCTCTCATATTTCTTTCACTGGAATTCCACTAAAGCACCATTTTGACCTTTATAAGGCCAAATGTCTGTCACTAAATCTGTGATTTCTAGAGAACTTTGATTTCAACCTCATAAGGTTAAAGATAGAAAGTGAACATCATAAATTTTTTCTTGTTGAACATGCATGAACATTCATTTTTATTATGCAATGTTTCTTACAGGTTTGTTATTTCAGTAAATATCTCTTAAAAAGGAATTTAAATAGCATTTAGCAAAAACTATACCAGAATTATAATTTAGCTCTTTACCAGTCACATTAAAATTGAGGAAATAATACAACTTGAAGTTTAGACCAATTTTTATTCAGTGATAAATTTTTGGAATTCTTCTTTCTGACACCATGTATATTTTTACATATAAAACATTAATTGATTACAAAATACAAAAACTCTATTTATGGATAGATTGTAATCACCAGCTTCTTTTGGTTCATAGCTTCCTGACTTTCTTGAAAAACGTGTATCAAACATTTAATGCCCAAATTGCTAGTAAATAATACTTACTAAAAAAATCTATTGACCTGCAATGACTAAACCATAAAGGATAACTAAAGTAAAATAAACCTTTTTATATAGTGAAAAAAACATCAGTCAAGTCGGAGAGTTTCAAGCTCTGACTTTCACTAACCAAAACTGCTCAACTGGTATCATGACGAGAACCCAATTACCACTATTCCTGAACAGCAGTCTCAATCCTCATCAAAAATAAAATAAAATAAAATAAAATAAAAGGGTATGTGGAACTGGAACACAAGACTGTAAACACCATTGCTCATTTCTCTTTCTTTATCTGCATTTTCTGCTCTCCTCTCATTTATAATCTACCAGAAGGCTACTCTCCCATCTCCCTTCAGATAGACTGAGCTGAATTGATGTGTAGCATTGCTGTGTTTGAGACTTATCTATCTCTAGAGAATAGGATGCAGGGTCATATTGCAAGGAATGTCCCATAAGATGGAAACAGTCTTGCTTTCTGGGTTATCGATGGAAAAAACGTGTTCAAGGTAGTAATTGTGACCCAGTAAAATTTCAGTAAACAGCAAAGCATGAAATACCCTACGCAGTATTTTCCCACTGGAATATAATTCAGATTTTAAAACTGAGTCAGGTAAAAACCTACCACAAAACAAAACAAACAGCATTTCATGGATCAAACAAGGGACTTAGTTTCTGATTAGTATAAAGCTTCTAGAATATGGCATCAGAGGCTTTAAAATATGACATGAGTCTCCTACTCACGACAGAATACATACCATGAATATAATGTTTGTACCACTTCTCTTTGTACCTCAAGTCCATGGTGCTGATGTAAAGAGGGCCAAGCAAACGGGAATACAGGCTGGATCTGCACTAGAGCTAAAAGCTCCAAGTTTCAGAACTAAGTCTTCCTTAAAGACTGCAAACAGCTGCCTTGACCTTAACTCTCTTAGAGCGAAACATTGTCTTTATTTTGCTAGATAGCAAATAAATATTAATTGTGCTTGATAGAGCGACACTGCCCTTTTAAAAACCGTGTGCCTGTCATCCTTGACAAAAGATTAGGAAAAGAGTGTTCTTCCTCATAAAACCAGAGCAAATGCAAGAAGCCCTTCAGATTGTCTCCAATACTATTCCTGCTTACTCTTTCAAAATCGTCTTTCACTTTTACTGAATCCTGCTTTGCTCTTGACTCTTCCATTTAAATGCATTTTCCTTCCTTTAACTTTAATAAATAAATTGCATGAAACCCTTCACAATTCAAGTAAGGAACCCTACAGTGAGAACAGTGAGTAGATCAGAGTACATCAAAGTCAGGGCCTCATGCATAAGAGGTAAGTGCTTCCCGCTGAACTTCACCTCCAGATATTGAGTTTTTTGTTTGTTTGTTTGTTTCTTTTGGAATAGGGTCTTGCTATATAGCCCAGGCAGGACCCAAACTCAATCTTCCCAAAGCCTGTGTTTCCCAGGGACTGGGAATATAAACATAAGTCCCCACACCTAGCCAGGGGATAGTTTTGATATAACATATTTTATGTGATGATCAGTCTAATATACACATTCCATTCCTCTCATCATTATGGCTTTCAGCAGGTCACCTCAGTCAGCTTTTGCTAATGCTGCTGGCAATGGGATTCTCGCTGTGGGTGCTGAAGTCTACAGCACACATTCATAGCTTTGCCCATTTTCTCATCTTTTTCAGTCGGGAGTTAGATATTTAGACCATTCCTTAAACGGAGAAACGGAAGCTTCTTGAACTTTCCCAAATAGAGCCAACAAATAAGGGGAGGACTTAAAATTCAATCTCCCTTATGTGTAATGTTAAAGCCTGAGTTTTCATGACTTCGTGATTTTAATGAATTCAGGAGAAGATGATAGATATTGGCCAGTCAATTCACAACCACTGAGAGAGAAAGAGACAGAGAGACAGACAGATAGACACAGAGAGAGACAGAGGAAGACAAACAGAGACAGATAACTACAGAGATAGTTTTTCTCGTAGTCTATCTTAAAACAAGTACCCAATTTGGCTCAGGCAACCTCAGCCCCCCGTTTCCCTCTCAGTCTCAGCGGACCTCATGGTCACCTCAAGCTACTGTCATTCTTTTGCTTCTTTCCTAGTTAGTAGTTAATATTTATCAATTGACTTATAAATAAACTAAGGAAAAAAATAAAGTTCAAAAACATCAGTCAGTCTCTGGTTCCTAGAACAAATTCACTTCCATGATAACAATGTCCAGGAAAGTTTGGGAGGCCTTTGCAAATGCAAAATCCTCTAGTGATTTCTGTGAGATGTGGATAGCTGAAGTCAGATTTTAGGATTCAAAAATCAAAACATCATTTTGATTAGCTTAATAGAGATAATTTTCTATTTCTGTTGAATTTCTGAGATAATTGTCTCAGACACTTAACTCTTTTCATGCTTTTAATGATTTTTAACAAATCAACCAGAATCCATTTTTATGGCCATTTTTCATTCTTTTATTAATTAAAATTTTTCATTTATTTTATGTCCCAATTGCAGTTTTCCCTCCCTCTTCTCCTTCCATCCCCTCCGCACTTCTCCCCTCTACTCCCTCTCCAGCCCAGCTCCATTGTAGCCATTTTTTAAACTGCACACTGTCAATAATCCCACTGCTCACGGACAACGCAGAAAGGCAGTTGGAGGCCGTCTCCTGGTTGGCTCTCATGTCTTCACTCACCTCCTGATTTCTACAGTCCTCATTCTGGCATGGTGACTCAAGCCTTCCAGCACATTGCCATTCTTTGAACCATTATAAATGGAGATAGCTTTATTTTAATGCAAGAAATTGTGTTTCCTTTGATGTCAGAAGTGCTGTTTAAGTCTGGCTGACTTTTAAAGTATGAGACTTTTTTTTTTTCTCGTAGGATTTGGCTTGCA
The DNA here is from genome assembly GCF_903995425.1 of Onychomys torridus. NCBI lineage: Eukaryota > Metazoa > Chordata > Mammalia > Rodentia > Cricetidae > Onychomys > Onychomys torridus. The sequence continues at coordinate 63,203,472 of NC_050454.1, forward strand.
TTGCCTTTTTCCTTCATCAGATTCTTCTTCTGCCAAGTTCAGTTCGAGGTTTGCATGTTCAGGTTCTGGGGGGTTTGTTTCTCTGAGTGCAAATTAAGTTCAAGCTTCTTAAAATAGGGGAGATTATAGCTCCCTTCCCCCCTTCACTTTAAAAAATGCTATGGTTCAACACTATTTGATTTAGGTTAAAACTAAAAATAAGTCCTCCCCAGTTGTGACTAAACAAGGAAAAGTTCTTTGCAAATGTGCTTTTAAAAAAGTCATAATGTAGTGTAAAGGAAGCAGATGAAGAATGGGCTTTGCTTTTGAGATTTAACCTTGATAAAATATCCTCCTTTGGAAAATGGCTATAAGCCCAAACTCTCAATGTTCTGGAGTTTCGATAGTCTCTATTAAAACCTGACTTCATTGCAAATTTAGTTATTTTTGTCAAAACATTAGATTTTTAATCATCTAATCTTTAAAGTAGGGCATTGACTTGCATACACACCAGAGAATGTAAATTACCAAGAAATATTGACCAAAGGACACAGAATATCATTTAGATATGAGGAGTGTCGGTGAAAAGTGAGTTTTTAATCTTCTGAAATTACTTTTTATTTCAGTTTTAGTGGCTTCTCCTTCAAACTATGCCCAAAATTTACCTTTCTAGTTAACTCTTAACAACTTTGAAAACCTGAAAATTGAATTAAACTTTGAAGGTGAGTTTCATAATGCAAGCAAGAAACAAAAATATTTTCTTTCTTACAAATTGTGGTCAACTTTCCTTAAAACTGTCAAACTGCGCTGTTAAAAACAGACCTTTTCAGTGAGACTTGCAAGCTAGCTAAGGTCAATGGCTTAAATTCAGCTGACAACCGGTACAGGCATTTACAGAATTCCACTATGAGCATTTTTATCTTGCTCTGAAGTCCCTGAGAGCCACTATAATTGCATTGTCCAAGACAATCTATTTACCTTTCCTGGTCTAGGTGAGCGTTAGAATGGACATACTACATTCTGAAGACAAACGTCTGAAGCCGGGTGTCCCACTGTTGAGCTTGTACCCGACTCATCTAGAGAAATGGATGAAAACAGAGAGTGCTAACACCTGCGGGTTCTGACATGGAAGACCTGCAGTGGAGTGTGACAAAGTTCAGCAAATTTTTACCAGCCTGGCCCTTCCTTCTTTCTGGTCTGCAAACTCAACTTTAAAAACCATGGATCTAAAATAGTGATGGTCATTCTGGTTTTTGTTGTTAACTTCTATTTTATGAATGAGATTATGTAAATAAGTATACGTGTGAGTCAACCGACTTCATAGCAGGTTAGCTATGATAATGTGCAGTAGCTGAAGCAGCTAAGGAGTATGTAGTCTTGCTTTTGTCTTCTGAAGGGAAAATTGTGCTGCTACTCATTAGCATTTGTCCTGTTGATAACATGTCCTCCTTTCCCCCCAAATAGTAAAATAACTGTAATCTTTTATTAATCTAATTTTCTTTTTCCCAAAATAGTAAAACAACTTTAAAAATAACCCAATTTAAACTGCTGTAAAGTTGTGTCACCCTCAGTAAATATCAAAAGCCATGTGGTAATGGAACAAAGTGTCTGGGCTGCTCATGATGGATTCATGTTGGGCAGGCTCTTATCCTGCTGTCAAAGGGTTGTTATTGCCTGGCACCCATGATGCCAAGATTTTCCTGGGTATTTTAGTCTCAGTGATATCTTTCAGATATATGCAACACTCAGCTGGAAGCTGTGACATTAAAGTCTCGAGTGAGATACAGAGTCACAGCTTGGAGTTGTTCCTCAACGTAGACTTCTCCTTGAGACTTAAGAGCTTCAAGTCAATCAAAGAAGATTACTCCACACACTTTGCCAGCCATCAGCTTCCCTAAGCCACACTTTTCAGAGGATACGTGATAGCCTACATGGAGAATGATCTGGTTTGTCTGGAGTCAATGTGTCCTGAAATCTCTTTTTATGTCTGCTTTCCATTTGTTTAACACCTTTGCTTTGGGGTAATGTGATGGAAGATAACTTTCAAATAAACTAACATCTCAATTTTACATTTTAAAAGTCTATTTTCTCTTTTCTTTTCTGTCTTTCATTTATTTATTTATTTATTTATTTTTGGTGGGGAGTAAAGGGAAATTATTAGCAGGCTTTCATTAGGACAGCCATGGAATTTTCTCTAAAGCCTGTCTCTAATGGGCTCATTAATTTTACTTATTTTTCTAGCCCTCATCAGGCTTAACTACAGTTCATTTAGTTTTTATATTCAGACCATTTATGCTTCATTATAATAGGAGGTTATAAGAATGGGAATAAATTAAATCCACAGTTCCATAATTAAATGCATAGCACTTTAACCCTCTAGACAATGGGGCGCAGGAGTAGAGGCTCTGTCTCATTTCTCTTTGTCTCATACAGCAACGAGTATAAAGATGTACATCTTACAGCAGATCCTTAATAAAGTAGATCAAATTGAAATGCTGTCCTACCACATTTCATCAATTAGCCCTGCATTTTAATTTGGTTTAACCTTTATTGTTAAAGAGGTAATATTCTGTATTTCAGGGGTTTCTTCAAGTGGACTAAGTGAAAAAATACATACCAAATACATAGCTTCATACTACCTAGAAATGGAACATTCAATTGGGTATAGCCTTTGATTCCAATAGCTATTCTCAATTCCATTTGCTGTTTTCATTATTATTATTATTATTATTATTATTATTATTATTATTATTTGTCTTTATGGTTTCAAATTCTGTGCTAGTATCTTTAATGGAAAATTCATTGAGAGAAAAAGGAACTGGGTTAGGTTCTCTATTTCTTCCCCTTGCCCAATAATGTGCTAATTCTTTCTTATTTCTGTAGTTTGAAGTACTGTTTAATTGGACATCATCAAGCAGTCTAATCTGGAGCATATCTCAAGGCCCTTAAGGATATGAAATTATGATAAATTAACAATGTAGTTAAAAAGATAAAGAGATTGTTATCCATTCATAGCCAGGCTTGCTTGCATATGACTTAATTCTTCCTAGTGAGTCAGGGAGATGAGATCTCTCGCATTCCTTTCATCTCCCCACCACACACACACACACACACACACACACACACACACACACACACACACACACAGTTGTTCTGAGTGTTCAGTACATGCTCCAAGTGTTCCTATGTTGTGTTTTAAAAGGTCTTGTGAGAAACTAGTTTCATTGTGTAGATGAGCCATCAAGGTGACCTTCAAATAATAGCATTGATATATGGGGAGGCTCCCCTCCAAACCCAAGGCTTGAGCAGCTGACCTGTACTGCCTATTTCTATCTCTGAAACACCGCCATTCTTTTGTTAGCTTCATAGTGCCGGGTATGGGGTAATATGAGGACATTTTAATCTAAGTATATAAGGTACCAAATGCACATTTGCCCTCATGTCACATGACCCTCCCCCAATTTCTCCTTTTATGTCATATACAGTGAAATGATTTTATGTAGATTTTTGTTTATCTACAAATAACCACAAATGGGAGACCACAAATGACAGAAAATGTTTGTCTTTCAGAGACTGACTTATTCAACAATCTCTCTCCGGTTGCATACATTTTCCTGTAGATAATGTAACTTTGTTCTCCCTTGTGGTTGAAAGAATAGAACCATCATTTTGGAAAAACAACAGCAACAAAAGAGAATAGTATCCCCTCTTCCTTTAAAACACACTTTTCTACATGAAGTGTGTGTGGGTTATCCTGTATGGTGGCTAGATTAAGCCCAAAATACTATTTCATGTGCAAATCCATGTTTTATTCTATTTGCAGTACTGAGGATTGAATGAAGGGCTTCATGCATGTGAGAAAAGAATTTGAACATTGAGCTACATTGCAGTCCCATAAACCCCTTTTTAATCATTTAATATCTAAAACATTGAAGAAACTGTAATGTTACTACATTCAATGACTTATGCTAACCCACTGCATGTTTTACTCTTACATGGTACTTCACAAAGGGTCCATTTCTCCAGAGCCTTAGTCTAACAAAGAAGGATGACACACAGATGACCCAGGTATTTTCTGCTTTCTGCCCTTTCAGTGACCAGGTCATATCAATTTCCTGGGTATCGGCTGACTCAGGGGTAACACAATCGTCTCTATTTTAGAGTTAGTGCTGGTGGCAGGACTTGGAAAGTCATTTCATACTCAATCCAAGTGCTGTGCTGTCTGACCTAGAGGTGTGATTCACACAAACTCAAACAAGTCTGACTTTCCTACTGCTAAAGAGCCTTGAAGCTCTCGGTTTCACAATCCACTCTGAGACTATTTGGTAATCGCATTGCCCCTCGGTTGACAGGATGGTGCATTAATGAAATGATTTGTGCATTCTTCCACAAATGACCCCGAGAAAAGAAGCCCATCGAGCAAACCTAATAGATTTGCTTTGTGATTTTTTTAACCTCTTAATCCTTAAATGGAATGGCTTTAGGGACTTCTCTGGAACTGAGCATGTACATGCAGCCCTGGACATCACTTAGGCAGGGATTCCAGAACTGAAAACAGTATTTTTAAAACCTCATTAATGCAACCACAGATTTTGTTCAGTTTTGAAGAGTACAATCACTCACCATCCCCTGCTACTATATCTAATGGACACACGAATGTCCTATGGGTTAACAGCTCAGGGAGCTACACATAGAGGGGAATATTGGGCTCTGATGTATACACAAATCTGCACAGCTGTTCGCAATGAGGAGCTGTCTATGGAATTCAGGATTCTTACCAGATTTGCCTCTGTATGGCAATTTTCTTTTTCCTTTTTTAAGGGACCTGATACCACATTTCACTTTTCCACTTGATTTCATGAAAATCAGAAATTACAGCAGAAAGTAAAGACTATAAACTCCTAATTACTGGGATGGTGCCAGTAGACAATGGACTTTTTTGAAACTATTGAGTAGACTCTGTTGATGAATTATTGAATATTCTAGAATTTTATCCAAAGAGACAGATATGGTCGTAGAATCTTGAAATTTAACATTGTCACACATGAGTCTGAACAGCTGTATGCAAGTGTGCCTTCTACTCTTCCTGACTCTATCTCTTGCCACTTAGCAGTCTGTCATGCACTGGACACCTACGTCTGACTTACCTCCACTTGCTGTGGGATGTCTTTCTGTACACTGTGAATTTGTGTTGCTCTGATTGGTTGATAAATAAAGCTGCATTGGCCTATGGCAAGGCAGGATGGAGCTAGGTGGGAAAATCCTAGAGAGAGAATGAAAGGAGAGAGGAGAGTAAGAAGAGTCCCAGCTCCCAAAGGAACAGCAAAATGCCAACAGACTTGTAATGCCACAGTCATGTGGCAACTTATAGATTAATAAAAATGAGTTAAGTTATAAGAGCTAGCTAGCAATAAGCCTGCCATAAGCCATACAGTTTGTAAATAATATTAAGCCACTGAATGACTATTTTCCAAGCAGCTGAGGGTCTGTGGGGGCAGGTGGGACCTGAGAAAACTTACGGCTACATGCATCCACACATGCTGAACTTCTATCATGCATTTCCGGGCTCAGAAAAAAAAATCACTATCTGTATCTGGCATCCCAAGTGGAAATCAGTGAGACTAGGATAGGGAAAATACATGTGTGGGGGGCGCTAAGATCCCTGTGGGCAAATTTTTACAGGTAAATGGTCAGTCACTGGGTAGAGTTTTCATAAAATGCATTCCCCATTTCCTACCTTATGGCTATTTCTGAAATTCAGAAACAGGTGTATTCTGTGTCAATGGTACAGACTGCTTTTTAAAATTGTGGTAATAATTTATCATTTTTATTTGTTTCCTTGCTTTCATTAATTCTTTACATTTTCCCCATTATTCTACTTCTTCCTTCAATATTGATGTAGGGGTTTCAAAACTGGCTCTGTGTTTTCAGAACTGGGGCAAGACTTGTCATGTATACAGAATGAAACCAAGTATTATAACTGTGAATTTGCTTTTCCATGAACAAAGATTGCAGCATTTCTTCTTTCAAATTTATTTATCTTACTCTTCTTACAAACACTTACAATAAAGCCCCTCTGTTTTCAATACCAATTTCAACAATCCTGTAATATGCCTATCCTTTACAACTTGTGCTAATTAATTTGTTGAATCAGACTGATACTTTTTGGTTGTTTTGATTTTCATCTCATAATTTCAAATGAGATCTCATAATATCCTCATGTGAAACAACTTTCCCAGCAATAAGGAACTGATTTGGAATATTTTTCTTTTTCTGAGTTATGAATATTGTGAAGATATTCCACAAAAGCTGATGGAGACTTTCATGTGAAGAGCATCTGCTGTGTCTAGCCACTGCTGGGTTCCAGGGCAATGTTTGGTTCCATAAAGATTTCACACACCACAGAACAGTATAAGGGGTATCTTGAGGGCCAGGTGTTTCTAGATAGTTAATGAGAACATGGGAATTCGATTTCATTAAACTTTTGGGCTCATCAAGCAAATATAAAAGTTATAAATGAAAATGTTCTTCTTATGTTGTATGAGCAGCAGCAAGTAGGGCATATTGTACTTGTCTAACATAATAGATGAGGACCTTTGAAGACTCAGAAAGCTAAATATGAAGGACAGTATGTAGGTTGCCAAGTGCTAACACTGTTGCAACTTAAATGGAAGGGAATTGAACTTTATTGTCTTTTTAGTTATAAGGTCCTTCTGTTAGATTTCTTTCATCTAGTTACTTGTTCTTGAAGACAGTATTAATATAAGTTTCAAAAAGTAATACTTTTGCCCCTTCTCTAGGGTCTAGTCTGATAAGTGGGCTTCTCATTCCTCATCAAGGGAACTTTCTTTGTAACACATGGAGACCATTATAGAAAACTACAACTGATCAAAACACGGTTTTGGGAGCCCAGTCCCAACTGATACATCTACAACACAACTTTGTAAGAAGACTGGGAGGGAAGATTGTAGGAGCAAGGAGATCCAGGAGTTTTTTGGGAGATTAAGTCTTCTATGAATGTCAGAAGCTACACCCATAAAGTCACACATGCATGACTGCCCAGACAGGAGCTGAACAAGGATGACAGCAATAGATACAGTAAAGAAAATGGGGTAAAGCCCACAAGGCATCAACTCCACACAACTCTACAGGCAACTAAAGAAGGCTGAACACAGGAGAAATAGTCTTTCCTAGGAAAGAACACACTAATTGGTTATCAAATGCTGGAAGGTCAGCTCTGAAAACATACATGCAATTAACATTATACAGACTGAACAGGTTATCCTTATGCATTTATGAGTATTTGTGTATACAAATATATATATAATATATGTGTGTGTATGAGTATTTGTGTGTGTGATAACAATGAAAAGAGTCCATGAATTTGAAAGAGAGCAAGGAAGGAAATATGGAAAGATTTGGATGGAGAAAAGGGGAAATGATATAATGATATTGTAATCTCAAAAAAAATTAAACTAACACTTTTTTTTTTTTTTGAGTTTTTGAGACAAGGTTTCTCGGTGTAGCTCTGGATATTCTGGAACTATTTCTGTAGACCAGGCTGGCCTCAAACTTAGAGATCTGCCTGTCTCTGCCTCTTGAGAGCCACCATTGCTCAGCTTAAAGTAATATTTTTAATTGAACAAATTACTACCTGTTACTAGAATGCAAGCTCTTATTTAAAGGAATATATGTCTGTTAGTGATTCAGTGGTACTGTTTTTTGTTTACTTTAAAATGCCATTATTATGGAGTATTACCTTCTGTGCTTATTTTAATTCTTTAATAAGCATATCTTGTACCTTTTATTATTTTCCTTTCTATGGAATTAAAGTTAATATTTGAACACATAAAAACTTACATTTTCTTATTTCATGTTTCTTCTTCCTTTTCACAATAATTTCCTGACTAAACTTACATTGAACACAATTGTTATTTCAGATATAATATTTCAGTGACATTTACTAGCCATGCTTTAAAAATAGCCTCAGTGTTTAAATATTTTTAAAGGTTTATTTTATGTTTATTTATGTGTGTATGTGTATGTGCATGTGAATTCTACAGAAGCCAGAGGACAGGTTCAGATTCCCTGGGGCTGGAGTTACTGTAGGTTTTGAGGGGACTGGTGAGGGTTGTAGGAACTAAACTTGGGTCCCCTGGAAGAGCAAATGGGCTCTTATCTAACCAGCCACCTAACCCTAATGTTTTAAATTTTGGTTTTCAAAAATGAAAGAGTATCAACATTAGAACCCTTTCTGTACAGGATTAATACCCACTCTTGTGAAGGAGGTGATAGTCTTCAGTTAATATTGGTACTTTCATCTACTATCCAGCCCCATTTCCTTCCTTAGGATCATGGAAATTTTGGCGTGTTATTTCTCTTAAATTCTGAGACCAAGGTTGCCCAGCAAGGTCACTTTCTAATTTCAAATGTATTTTTATTAGTTGTCTGTAGTCACTAGTTCATTTAAGCAACTGAATGAAGAGGTAAAGTGTTGACAATTTGAATTCTCTGTGGAAAGAAAACTCCCTTGGTTCAAAGAAGCCTTAGTGTATTAAGTAAGAGATCCCTGGTCTTCTAATATATTTAACTAGGCATGGTATCTTTTGAGTTCCTAGGTTAAATTTCCTTGATATTCATGTATATGAAAGCTCTTTTAAAATTAAACTTTATGTCTGAAGTCATGTTGATATCCATGGGGCCGTGCTGCCACCGGAAGCAAAGTTGATGTGAATGGCCACCTAAAGCCATGTTGATGTTCATGGTCAAAGGAAAAACTTACTCTTAATTTAGCTTTTAATTGCAGGACAATGTCTTATTCATGACGTCCTTTCTGTAGCAACATGCTCTAGTGGCATCCCAGACAATGGTGGTCCCTCGAAAATGTCCAATCCAGAAAGCATTCAGAAAGTGAATTGTTCCTCATCTTGGGGTCAGTCTTTGACCAGAGCAAGAGCAATTCTACAGCTGGGTGGCAGATTCAGGAGCTCAGTCTGTGTCTGTGTAAGCTCAGGGCTGCTGTACCACACCCTGCAGACCCTAATGGGCAATGGCATATCCTTCTGTCAACCTCGACCCTCTGTCATGTCATCCCTCCCGTCCCTGCTGTCCTGTCTCCAGTTCTGCCTCTCTCTGTTTTTCTTTCTTTCCCACCTCTCCATCACAGATTTTATTTCCACTGTGTTGGTGCCTGGCTAGCTGTACTGCCCTGGCCTCAAGTTCTGGCTGGCTTCTGCTCCCTATGTATTTATTCATTTATTTGATTGAACAAAATGATGATATTTTACTTACGTTATTCTTTTAGTTTTTGTCAGCCAGGGTGTTTTTACAAAGTTTCCATAGCTCTTTATTTACTCTAGGGTAACTCATAAAGGAGAGATAGGTGAAACACTTATTTGCCCTGGATTCATGATAGGAGGGAGTTGGTTGCTAGGCAATCTCTAAACGTGATAAACAACCATTTGCTTTAACATAAATAGCAGCACTGTGAGCTCACACTCCTCAGCAGACTTCACACATTTAACTCTGTTTCAGTTTCTAGATTATTATTCTCAGTCTCTAAGGAGAGATTGTTGTCTCCATACTTCACTCCTCCCCCATTTTGTCCTCCTGTCCCATGTCCTCCAACAACTGCTGCTCACCCATAAAGTCTATTCTATTTCCTCCTCCCAGGGAGATCCATGTGTCTCCCCCAGCCCCTCTTCTTACACCCAACCTCTCTGAGTCTGTGGATTGTAGCTTGGTTATCTTTTACTTAACGGCTAATATCCACATATAAGCAAATATATACCACATTTAATTGTCTGGATCTGGGCTACCTTACTCAGAATGGTTTCTTTCTTTTTCTAATTTTATTTTATTATATTTGTGTCAGAATGATTTCTTTTCCTAGTTCTATTATCCATTTACCATTTCATGATGTCATGTTTTTAAGCTAAGTAATACCTCATTGTTTGGATGTACCACATTATTTAATCTATTTTTCTGTTGAGGGACTTCTAGGTGGTTTCCCGCTCTGGCTATTGTAAATAGAGAAGCAAGGAACATGGTTGAGCAAGTGTCCTTGTGGTAGAATGAAGCATTCACTGATGCTGCTAAGGCTGTGGGCAAGGTCATCCCAGAACTCAACCGGAAGCTCACTGGCAGGACCTTCTGTGTTCTTACACCTAATATGTCCGTCATGGATCTGGCATGCCACCTGGAGAAAGCTGCCAAGTATTATGACATGAAGAAGATGATGAAACACGCATCAGAGGGCCCACTTGAAGGCATTCTGAGCTACACTGAGGACCAGGTTGTCTTCTTCTGCTTTAATAGTGACAACAGATCTTCCACCTCTGATATTAGGGATCATATTGTTCTCAATGACAACTTTGTAAAGCTCATTTCCTTGTATAACAATGTGAATACAGTTAGAGCAGCAGTGTGGTGGATCTCATGGCCTACATGGTCTTCAAGGAGCAAGAAGCCCTGGATCACCCATCCAAACAAGAACATGAGAACAAGAAAGAGGCCCTCAGCTGCTGAGGAATCCCTGCCCGACCCATCTCCTAACTTTTGTTTGTTCAAATTATAAAGAGGATGAACCCTTCAGCAACCTGAAGGACCACGGAGAATGGCGTCTCTCAAAGACTCATTACCCACATCCAGGGAGGTCAGTCATTTGGGGGCAAGTCTCCAAGATATTTGAATAATGCAGTACCACAGTATCATCCTGATAGAATATTAAAAACAAACAAAAAGTGAATACTGTGTCATATTTTAACCATAGTTTATATTCACAAACTAAAATTAGTAAATATAGTTACATTTCTACTTTTCACTAGGGACAATCCATTCTCTATTACAACTGTTAGGATATTTATTTTTTGACATATGGCTATTTAAATTATAGTATAATGAGTGTAAGTGCTGACTGTTTTGTCAACATACCTCTTCATCATTTGCAGAAAGCCCTCAGTTGAATTGCTTTGTGTTGGCGCTGGCTTGCAAACTGCATCATTTTTTTTTTAAATTTTGTTTAACATAGTATAATATGCTATGTTGTGCACGGATTTTGCAAGATATGCTGTGCTGATGACTTGACAGTCTGCATTCATTTTTGAGGACTAGGCAAGCACAACAATCATTATTTCACGGAATATTTCAATGCATATTACCATATTACAATAGCTGCTAGCTTACATTGTATTGGAAAATATTCTGGTGTTGTATAGGACTTCTAGGTCCAAAGATATACATTATTTTTTCCTACTTGACTGCATTTAGGAAAGATCTATGATATATGGCTGTATCAAAATGTGAAGCAATGCTAGTATAAGGTAGCTCTTTAATAAATATTTCTTAAATGAAATAATAGTTATAGCTGCCAGAGTTGATATATCACATCAAGCATAGATATGTGTTGTTTAAACATTAGATATATGTTGATTTTAAAACTCTGTTAGTAGAGTATGTTAATGTGTTGGTATACTCTACTCAGTTTCTCTTTAATGGATGATACATACATTCCCTCAGCAGTTATAAATATGGATTCATGAGACAAAGACTGCTCTTCCCTCATGGAAAATGCCTGGCAAAGAAAGTTGTATTGCAGCGCCAGCAGCACCAGAAAGAGTCAGCTTATAGAGACGATTTCTCAACATTAGGTCACAAAGCCTGATCCCCTTGCCTCAAGGCAGAGCACTCCAGTGGCTTCACTTTTGCTGAGTGTACCTCAAGAATCACATCAATACTAGACTTCTTGGGGGCACATTCTCACTCTGCTCTTCCCACACCACTTCTTTCACGTTCTAGCACATTTGATTTTCTTTTCCTAGAATCAACCCATTAATGCACCATAGGGATCCAAAGGTCAGGCTCTGCTTGTAGAACATCTGATAAAAAACAGCTGTTTCAAGGAGTGGCCCTAGGAGACACTCTCTTAGGATGAATTTCCCACTGGCTGTGACAATGGGAATTGCTTCACTGAGGTGGCTAGAGATTTTTTGAGTGTCTTTTTTCCTTAGAATACTGTTCCCATCATTGCTAAACTCTTTCATTCATGGTGGTCTGAGAAAGAAAAGTAAATGGAAGGGACACACCTACAGTTGCAATGTGTCTGATTATTGAGAAACATAGGGACACAGTAATATAAAATCTGTGATGTTCGGTGACTGGGAATCATGACTAAAAAGTGGAAATGATGAACTCATTGTTCTAGGGTACAAAACCAAATAGCCTGAGAATGTCACAGGGCCTTATTGGTAGTGTTTTAAATACTCAAGTCTTTTTTTTTTTTCTATTTTGGTTTTTTTGAGACAGGGTTTCTCTGTGTAGCTTTGGAGCCTGTCCTGGAACTCTCTCTGTAGAGCAGGCTGGCCTTGAACTCACAGACATCCATCTGCCTCTGCCTCCCAATTTCTGGGATTAAAGGCATGTGCCACCACTGCTGGGCCTGCTCAAGTATCAATATCTAGTTAAATACCTGGTTTAATCACAACTGGATCCACTGTCCGTCTTTGTACAGAAAGATAAAATCTTGGAAGGGAAATGTCCTTGATGACTTTGAATATCTAGAGTCTCCTTATCTTACTGATCTGAACAACTGTCCACTTCCTTGTTGAAAACATAGTTCCACCCTACCTCTCTTTCTTGAAGATCATGCAAAGCTCTCAAATATGTCAAATGGTACTTTACAAGACAATGATGCCTCATTAATCCACTGATATTGCTCATGAAATTATGGTAATGAGTGGCTTGTAAACCAAACATGTTTTTTCCCATAATGCTGTGTTGAAAAGTCCCTACTCAAGGCACTAGAAGACTCAATGTCTGGTGACAGACCTTTTATCACAGGCAGTTGTCTTGTAGCTCTCCTATTAGGAAGCAGTAAGGGTGGCCTTGAGGGCTCCTGTGCAGGAACACAAATCCGTCTAGAAGGGCTCCATCTCATAACCTAGTCAACTTCCAGGGGTCTTGACTTCTGATACTGTCATTTGGGGTATACACTTTGAACATGTGAACTTTGAATTACATTTCCATTTAGATCACTTGCCTCTTCATGGATTGCATCAATTCTTTACTCCTCATACTGACAACCCAAATAGTATCCATCATCAGAGTCTTAATAAATCCATGGTGCCAACACAGCCTCTCTGTCAGATACGGCATTTTACTAAATCAGGTTAAAACAGTGGCCAGTGATCCACTGGATGCTTTATGTTCAGAAGCCATTAGAAATCAGGATCAGAATCTGTTCCCATATAATAATTAGAGGATTTATCAGTTGGCTTGTCTCAAGGATATGTTAATTCTCCTGTGACATTACAGAATACAAAACATGACTATTCCCCAGAAACTGACAGCTCTACAGTAACATGCTGTTGACTTAAGTGATGAGCAAGGAATTCGTTTCTGGATACTTTGATAGGACATACACATTCCACAGGAGGGGAAACCAACTCAAAAATCATGAAGACTGTGGCATGGATATAATTTTTAGGAAATGTCTGCAGCAAGGTGAACTCTCTCTTTCTCTGCAGTAAAGAAGAGGCTATTCAACTTGGCACATTCTTCCATTAAATCAGAACCATAGAGTTCAAAGACTTCAAATATTTAGGTACATTGCTTTAATTCACTTGTTTTTCATATTCATTATCCATTCCTTATTATAACTATGCATGCTATTGTTTATCATTTAAGTGGTGCAAATTTAAATAATGTGGAATATCAGCAGTTCTTTACAGGGCCCTCTAAAAATGTATTTCTCAGTCACAAAATAAAAGCAGTCTTGCCCACTAGGCCCTAAGGGTCAGTTACTTTTCTAGTTGCTGTGACAAAACACTAGACAGAAACCAATGAACAAATGAATTTATTTTGGTTCATGGTTTCAGAGGTCTTACTCCATCATGACAAGGAAGGTATGACAACAGGTGTGGCCTTCAGTGATATCATGGGGCAACAGCTATTTGTATTGTTAAGGACAAGACAGCATTCTAGAACCAGAACCCATCCAAAGGCCTACCCCTAATGTTCTAGTTCTGACAACCAAGCTTGCATCTGGTAAAGGTACAACAGCTTCTCAGAATGGCATCCCAAGCTGGGGAACAAACATTCAAAATGCAAGCCTGTGGCAACGTAATCCAAGACATAACACCTTATAATTCAGTAGGTTCTGAGTTACTAGAAGTGTCTAATGGTTTGAAAGAAAATGAAAAGATATTATATATCACCTCAGGCAATTTCCAGAAAGAGTTTGCAGTGACAATAATTAGTGTTCTCAAACAAGGGTGTTCCACCTACAGGAAGGAAGCAAGCAGTATTAGAAGTAAAGTATATGACATACTTGCAAGATCTATCATGGACAGAATCTATAATTATTGATGCCCATGTGGCCAGCATGAACTAGACGTGTTGTAGAGACAGATGGTTGGTGAAATTCAATTGGTGAATTTTAGCAAAATCACACTGAGAATAAGAGGTGAGAATATGCTATTGCAATCTTTGCTCATTCCAGCTAAGAAAATGACATTCATATATGCGATTATTATTTCACATTCCAATAAGATACATGAGATAACTATTCTTGGGCTTAGGGCATCACTATTCTTTCTTCATATTCATAGTTTTTAATAACGTCTATTCCTTTCACAGCATAACTCATATAATAAATGCCTTTTCTGTGATCTATAGAGCATAACCATAAATTCTCAACATTGGAAAAATTTTGCATGTAAAGTCTTTGCTTTGTTCCAGAAAAAACTCAGGACTCTGAAAGAAGACAGAGGGTGAATGAACCATGAAACCTGAGAACTATTTCACAGAAAATGAGCCTCTCTAAGCTATTCTGATAATTGAATTTCATTTTGTGATGATCACAAATGTGTTTGTGGTTGTTGTTATTATCTAGTCCACTGAGTCCTTTTTAATTAACTCATTCTATCTGTGCAAAAAGGAGAAAAGCAAATGAAAGTGGTAAATAGACCATTAAAGTCAAAATTGGAAAAATTCTTCCTTTGAATTTTTATCTATTTAAACTACTAATTTAATCCCATGGTTCATTTAAATGTTTAAAAAAAGAAACAGAAACTCAAATTGAGCACTTACCTTCAGTAAAGTTTTGCTTGTATTGACTCTTCAGTGAAATAGCATCTAATTCAATTCACTCTATCACTGAGGAAGAAAATAACAGGAACTTAGAAAGTATACAAGTTGATTAGCAAGAAACCTTTTAAGAAGATTTTATTTCCTTGATGTCATAATTGATTATGCATGATTAAATATACCAATTTTAATTGATTTATTAAAATTGTATCAATAAGTTGTATGATTACATACATGTGTATTAATTGTTATACATTTGCTAACATAAGAAAATATTTTCTAGAAACTTCCTTCCTGCTAGCTACCTAGCATAGTGTTATACAGGCTGCAAAATGTCATCAATTTTCTTACCTAACATCAGACTCTGTATATGATATACTGACCTGAAGAAATGCAAGCTCACTAGTGCAATCATGGCATGACTGTTTTGAGGATAACCAATCACCTTTTTATTGGATCTGAGGTCTGCTTCACAGGAGAGAATGTCTGCTACTCTAAACTTCATAAAGCCCATGGTTAGGGAATCATCAATCTCAATGGGAAAAATCTATTGTTTTGTTTAATGGACATGTTGTTCAACTGTATGCCCAAGAAAGATGTGGCATGCATAATTAAAACAGCTATAACTGTTTACCAATATTTGTAATTTTATATTTGTTTGGAGACACTAGGATACAGAATGGCTACTGAATATAAATAAAAATTATACATTTATAATTGGTGTATTTATTCAAATTATATAATTACAAATCATAAAATAAGGATTTTTTAAAAATAATAAAATGGACCAAGACTTATAGTTTGCAAGCAACATGTTAAATATATGACGTGTATCAACAAATCTGTGTAATATAATCAGATGTATTGTGTGCATTTATGTGGATATGTGATTGTGTGTGTGTGTGTGTGTGTGTGTGTGTGTGTGTGTGTACATGTGTTGATAGTAACCTTAGACTTCGTTTTCAACTTGACTAGATTAAGAAATGTCTAGGATTGGTAAAATGTACCTCTTCATGTGGAAGGTTGAGAGGAGGCATTTCCAGAGAAGTTTGGCATGTGGCATAATGAATGAAGGGGAAAGACACAGCCTGCTTCTTCAGCTCTTTCAATACCAACAATTCTCCTAGGGAGCTTTCAGGCTTTTTAAAAAATATATATTTATTTATTAAAATTGTTTCATTTTACATATCAACCCCAGTTTCTCCTCCCTCCCCTCTCCCGCCTCCTCACCTCCCTCCCTCTCTACCCCCATCCACTCCTCAGTGTGGGTAAGGCCTCCCATGGTAGTCAACAAAGTCTGGCATACCAAGTTGAAGGAGAGCCTAGCCCCTCCCCATTGTGTCAAGGCTGAGCAAGGTATCTCACTACAAGGAATGGGTTCCAAAAAGTCAGTTCATGCACCTGGCTTTCAGGCTTCTAACACCAAATTGGGACTGCTGGGGAGTTCAACTTCTTGAATGGGTCAGCTACCTAGTTCTCTGACAGTTTAGAGTTCAGACAGCTGTTGTTGGATTATCCAACCCCTATCATGTAAACCCATACAATAAATCCCCTCTTTTAATATGTATTATATTATAAACATAGTTTATTGGCACTGTCTCTCTAGAGAATCTGGGCATTGCAGGCATAATTAAATTTTCAGACTGAGTGGATAGAGTCACGAGAGAAACTGATTTGACCCGAGGGTTGTTTAAGAAAGTGGAGCCTTGTGGTGTCGGGCCATTTTAAGAGAGGGTGAAAATGTTTTAGATTTAAGTCCAGGAAAAAGTCACAACTGGGAAGGTCAACCAGTTTTGTGGGTGGGTCATTACCTCCAGGAATTCAGTGTGTGTGAGGTCAAGATTCTGGGAGGTCTGTCTATGCAGGATATCCAGCCAACAAGTAGGTCTGCATAGGCAGGACCTTGGCTCTGGGTGGCATATGGAAAGGAAGACACAAATTATATGTCCAGGCATTGGTTTCCTATCACATGCATTGTGCCTCGGGGAGGGAAGCCAGCTAATAGAAGGAACAGGCTACAGAGTGTAGCCTTCAAATCCAAAGAGAGTATGAAGGCATTTGGCCTGAGGGAGCAAGAAGCTAAATGGTGATGGTACACAGGTATCTCAAATCTGAAATTCAAAGGTATTTGTCAGAAACCATGTCTGTTTCTGTAAAGAGGAATAAGTCTTTGAAGTCCATGAGTCTTCAGAGGTGCAGAAAGGTTTCTCTTCTCAGAACAAGCCTGAGGGAGCGCTGGTGCAGACAAAGGCACTCATAAGAAGACACAAAACAAGGCAGGGGCTTGATATCTTTAGGCCTCCTGCAGGTAGTAGGATGTATGTTCTTTTTTTTTGGTTTCGTTTTTGTTTTTTGAGACAGGGTTTCTCTGTGTAGTTTTGTGCCTTTCCTGAAACTCGCTTTGGAGACCAGGCTGGCGTTGAACTCACAGAGATCCACCTGGCTCTGCCTCCCGAGTGCTGGGATTAAAGGCGTGTGCCACCAACGCCTGGCTGGATGTATGTTCTTGAAATGTGGAGTTTGTTCTCTCCAGTTAATCCGTATCATTGACTGAGCAGAAAGAGATCAAAGCCTTTTCCCATGCAGAGTGATCACACTGCTTTTTTCATGTTACTTGTTCTATTTCTTTTTAAAAAGTTGTTTTGATTATTTTTAACTATATGTAGGTATGTGTATGTCTGCATGTGGATATATGAGTGTGGGTACAAATGTCCCAGGAGTCAAAGGGATCTAATTCCTGTATCTGGAGTTATATATGGCTGTGGGAAGCCTAATGTGGATGTTAGGAACAGAACTCAGGTCTTCTGGAAGAGGTGGAAGTGCTCTTAACCACTGAGCCATTTTTATAACCCCAACTTGTTCTATTTTCAAGAATTTGTCACATGAGATTAGTACCTAATACCGTGTCAACAACAGCTTGCTTAGGAGGCTATTAAAGGAAGTGTACTATTTTTTTAATTGAATTGTAGTCACAAACAAATGTTATTAGTATTTTAACTTTACTAGTACTCTGTGAACAACCATAACAAATGTATTTTGTTTTTAATTTGAGCTTTTAATTCTCCTTTAAAAAGATTTATTTATTGTTATTTGTATATGGTATTTTCCCTGCATCTTTGTATGTCTGACATGTGCCTGAAATGTCTGTAGAGGTCAGAAGGTGCTGGATTACCTGGAACTGAAGTTATACCTACTTGTGAGCAGCCATATGGTTTTAGGGGATGAACCTGATCCTCTGTAAGAACAGTAAGTACTTTTAGCCACTGAAGTATTTTTCTGCACCCTAACTTTTAATTCTTAACTTTATCAGTGGTTTCAGTCTTCCTAATGCTGCCACTCTTTAGTACAGTTTCTTAGTGTAGTGATTCCCAACCATAAAATTATTTCATTGCTACTTCACATTCTTGTTACTGTTAAAAATCATAATGTAAATATCTGATATGCAGGACCCTGGTAAAAGGGTTGTTTAATTCGCAAAGGGGGATGAATATCTTCTATCTATCTATCTATCTTTCTATCATCTATCTATCTTTTCTAATTGAATTGCAGTCACAAATAAAGGTTATTAACATATTAACTTTACTTATATTTCTGTGGACAACCATAACAAACATATTTTGTTTTTAATTTGAGCTTTTAATTTTTCTTAAAATTTATTTATTGTCATTTATATGACATTATCTATCTATTATCTATTTATCTATATCTATATCATCTATCCACCATCAATGTATTTATCTATCCATATTATTTTTCTTCTCATTTATTTCATTGCCTGTGCTTCTGAGAACTTACACTATCTATTACTGGTTCTTTAAAATGAATTAAATCAATAAAAAACTAAGTTTATCATCTAGAGGATGAACATTTATTGCAGATATTTAATTTTTAGGGATTTATTTTAATTCACATGTATTAGTGTCTTATGTATGTGCATGTAAGTGTACCATATGTGTGCCTGGTGCTCATGGAGGTGGGAAAAAGGTGTCAGATCTATTGAATTGGTGTTGCAGGTTGTTCTGAACTAACATATGTGTACTGGGAAAAAAACACAGATCCTCTGCAAGAGAACCAAGTGCTCTAAACCACTGAGTCATTTTTCTAGCCCCCATTGCAATTGTTTTAAAATGAGTAGGGATGCTAGTACTGCTTTGTAAACTCATTCATCAAACTGAAAAAAAAAAAACCACAAAAAACAAAAAGACTATTGAACATATTTGGTACTTAACCTTCATATAAAGAATGATACATTTCTAATTTCACACTCTTAGGTGTGGTCTATTGGAGCATACCTTGAGTCATCCTATTTAATCCAAGTCTCCATAAAATCATGAAAAATTATTTTTTGACAGTAAAGAATGATAGGTTAAGAATCTTGAAAATTTTGAAGTAATTTATTTAATTTTATAGAAAAATTTAACTCATTACAAGAAAACAAATATAAGGTTGATAATTTAGTAAACGATTTAATCTACTGTTTTCCTGTAGTATAATAATATTAATAACAATAAAAATTCAAAGCCAAGTAAAAAAATAAGTCAATGAATTTGAGAAGGTGGAACATGTTGACTCAAGACGGTTAACTGTCAAGTTTTGACTTGAGCATATTAAAAGTATCTATCTTAACTTCTCAGAAAGATCAGTTACATTTGGCTAAGGAATACAGATTCTGTAGCTCTTAAAGAACTTCATAGCAGTAGTTCATTATGTAAGTGACTCATTTATAGGCTTTGAATGTGTTTTGCAGCCAATCAGTCATGCCTCAGGATGATTTCAGTCGGCATATCCATGAACACTTAAAAATTTTATTTTACATTTTAAAATTATTTCTTTTATTTTTGAGATTGTTAAATAGTTACACCATTTCTCCTTTCCCTTTCCTCCCTCCAACCCCTCCCATACAACACTCTTTGCTCTCTTTCACATTTGTGGCCTATTTTTTCACTTCTTTTATTATTACATGCATAGATGTGCATGCACCTACATGTATTTCTCCAAATATATGCTGCTCTGGCCTTATACTGCAGCTTGTATGTGTGTTTTCTGTGCTAACCATTGGGTGAAGTGCTTGATGTGCAATCGTAAGGATTCAAGTTCAGATTGTGAGTAACCATGTAAAAGCCTTGTGTGTCAGTGTGTGCTTGTAGAACCTGGACAGACTCTATACAATGGCAGCTCATGCCAAGTGTTGAAAAACAGTCACATTTATGATGATTGCTTTCAGAAGTTGATGATGATCAGCTGGTCATGCTTGTATTTTATTTTATTTTTTAAATTTCCTTCTTTTCCTCTCTCTGTGTGAAGAGTGGTGATTGTGAAATTGAGGACACCACATTACTCAGAGGGACATGTGGGGACTGCGGGCAGTCTTAAGTACAGACCTGGATTTACTCAGAGAGCAAACATTCTTTCCACATTGCAGGCTCAGGCAGTGACGGCTGCTGTGGTGGAGGAAATAGCCACGGCAATGACTTTAATTCTGGAATCAACAAGACTGACCAGCAATGCGGAATTGACGCCTGTGTGAGTGAGGGTGTGAGCAGTGTGAGAGAGAGTGTGAGTGCCAGTGTGAGTGAGGGTGTGGGTGCCAGTGTGAGTGAGTGTGAGAGTGAATGAGTGTGTGAGTGTGTGAGTGCCAGTGTAAATGAGGGTGTGAGTGCCAGTGTGAGTGAGTGTGAGAGTGTGAATGAGTGTGTGAGTGAGGGTGTGAGGCCAGTGTGAGTGAGGGTGTGAGGCCAGTGTGAGTGAGGGTGTGAGGCCAGTGTGAGTGAGGGTGTGAGGCCAGTGTGAGTGAGGGTGTGAGGCCAGTGTGAGTGAGGGTGTGAGGCCAGTGTGAGTGAGGGTGTGAGGCCAGTGTGAGTGAGGGTGTGAGGCCAGTGTGAGTGAGGGTGTGAGTGAGGGCTCCCTGGGCTCCCAGGGAACAACGGAACGGAAAGGAATGTGCAGTGTTAAGACTGAACATGAGTTCTTGAGAGCAACGTGCAATGATGGGAAGAAGTAGATTCTGAATTGCAGCCTGGTCAGTTCCAGCCCTGGGACTGAGGACGGGTTCTGTAACGACTGGACACTGTTCTCTCTTCCCTGTAATGAAAGCCCACTTCAGAGCATTATGAGGATGAATAAAACAATCCAGGCTAAGTATTTAGTTCAGTAAAAGTACTTGATAAATACGTGCTCAAAAGGAAAATAAATACAAATTAACACCCAAACAAAAACATATAAGAAAATGTATAACAGGCAGCTTTATCTTGCAGGCTTTAATTGCAGGAGAAACAAAATATGAGTTGTCACAACTGAAAGTATCTGCATGAATTTTGACACTATGCATAGAACTAAGCTGTAAGGATATTAAAACAAATTAAACAAACAAACAAAAACTTAAAAGAAAGCAAAAGCAAAAATTTTAAAAAGAACATGCTTTTTCCTAGTTTCTAAATGCAGCAGCAGGTCCCTTTAGACTTTGGCAATTGCTACTGGAGCCCAACACTAGGGATTTGCTGACTACACTTAAGATTTTTAAGTTTTCATTTTCTGAGTGTTTGTTGTTATTGTTGTATGTCTATTTTGACAGAATGTCTGTGAGTTTCATCTCTGAATATATTTTTGTGACTAATATCAGGCAACTTTACTTCTCAGTATTTAAAAGAAAACAGCCTTTGTTTCCAGGAGATTACTGACAAGACACTAACTATGAAAACTTGCCAGTCCTAACCAGAAATGGGAGAGCATCAAAAGGAAAGAGAATGTGCCAGTTGCTCTAAAGCAGTGGTTCTCAACCTGTGGGGGTTGAAGGACCTTGACACAGGGTCTCCTAAAATCACTGGAAAACACATTTACATTACAAGTCATAAGAGTAGCAAAATTACAATTATGAAGTAGCACCAAAAATAATTTAGTGGTTGCGATCACCATAATATGAGCAATTGTGTTAAAGGGTTACAGAATTAGGAAAGTTGAGGACCACTGGTCTAAAGGATGAAGCTGGGATTATGATATAGGGATAATATACAGGGAAAGTACCTGGGGTATGGAGAAAGGACTTTGCTTGGCACAAAAGGCCAACACTGCTGTCCATAGTCAAGAAAAGAGACAGGTTAAGTGCTTTGATTGCTTTACATCCAGATGTATATGTAGATGAAGACATAAATTATATCACATTAATGCATCACAACTATTCTGGCCAAATAAGTAAAAACTGTCATCCCTCACCCAGACATTAGTGGAATGTGGTTGACTGTAACTCAGTGTCTGCAGACAAGGGAGATTTAATAAAGCTCTGTGAGTATAAGTTCTTAGGGAACACAGCCTCATATTGAAATATGGACACACTCGGCCTGTGTACAGCAATCTCGATCTTCACTGTTTCTATTTTTACACTGTTTTGAGAATTTAGTCATGGTATTTCCATTGTTAAAAATTTCTGTGAGCAAATCTGACATAAAAGTACATATTTCTGTCTGATTGTTCAATTTTAATAAGATCACTTACTTACAATCCCATATTCCAATATCCTCAACTCTCAAAAATTGGTCACCATAGAATCTGCATCATTGCTTAGAGACATGAAATGCATTACTAAATGAAAACATGTAGGTCACTTCATGACACTCAGTGAACTCTGGATGAGTGTAACTTTTGACCATGGAGACATAGGCCATGAGTGGGGCACATGTGCTCATGTTTCCCTGTGAGCTTGCTATTAGATTGCAGCATTTATATACTGTCGTCTCCTTCCCATCTTGTATGTATTTGTAAAGATGCACATTAGCCTTGGCAGCCAGCCACAACATCTGATTCTGATGCTTGAGAAAATAGGGATGTAACATTGAGAAGATAGATTTAAAAAAAAAAAAAACTTCACAAATTAGATATACAAGAACTATTGACTTCTGAATCAAATTAGGAAAGTTAATATATTTGGGATAAAAATAGCTAAATACGCTTAAATATGGACATTTCTGAGTTAATCCTTTTAACTTGTCCTTCAGCTAAAGCTACAGAAAGGGATAAGGAGACTAATTCAATTTTGATAGCCTGATTTTGTGTGCTGTTTTAAATATAGTTTAATCATAGCTTGTAAAGGGCATCTATAGTGAAATGGAGAGCTGATTGGATTTGGAATTCAAATAATGCCTTGCAAAGTGTTGTCTGCAGGAAACTAGTTTATAGGATGTATGCAAGTTTACTGGGAACAGAATCCTTTGGTGAAGTAAGTAGGGAAACGTAAAATTAACAGATTGTACTTCAAAACATCTCCTTCCCTATTTATAGGACTTGACATTGAAAAATTCACAAGTTTCTGATTTCCATTTGCAAGATATCAAGAGTAGGATCTCACAACTGCACCTAATTTTCATGGAATAAATAAAATAATATGCATTAATGTCTGTGGAATGCATCCTTGATACCATGGATGATACAGTGGACTTCAATGTTTATAAGATATGAACTTGAATTCAGGCATCGTTTTCATGTAGTGGTTATTCAGGTTTAGAGAGAAGATAATTCATGTAGGAATTTGAAAATGTATCTGCTTACTAAAGGAATTGTATTCTTAAAGTTGGATGTAGGTAGATAAATCACCATTCATAATGAAGGAAAATATTGTTTATAGTGAAAGTATATTTTCCCTTTATTTCTTTTTTATTATTAAGAATTTTTCCATTCATTTTACATACCAACCACAGATCCCCCCTCCTCCCTCTTCCTGCCTCCCAGACTTCCCCTCCAACCCAACCCCATTCCCACCTCCTCCAAGTCAAGGTCGCCCATGGGGAGTCAGCAGAGCCTGGTACATTCAATTGAAGCAGGTCCAAGCGCCTCCCCACCCTGCACCAAGGCTACACAAGGTGTCACACCTCTGGTCTCTTTATTTCTTATGTAATATGTTTTATCAATGGATAAAGTAGCAAAAATAACACAGATAAAGGAAATGAATCAGAGTTATATTCAAATAATAGTAGAAAAACATTTAACACTTTATGATATTAAACCTTCAGTTAAGAGTAGATCCAATTATATAGGTAGTTTCCAGTTAACAAAAATGTTATCATCATGGAAACATGGTAGTTGTTTGAAATAGTGTATCTGTATACTTGCATCAAACATCAAATAAAACTCTCTTAATATGTATAATACTTATTTTTTGTCAGCTAAAAAACAAATAGAAGGATGCAAGATGGCTCAGTTAGTAAGGTGTTTGCTGTGTAAGCATGAGGACCAGATTTCCAATCCCAAATACCCCAGGAAAAGCTAAGCAGGAGACATGGGTCTGTAAACCTCTGCACTGTGCAGTGTAGGAGGCAGAGATAGGCAAATCCCTGGAGCTTGTTGACCACACAGTCTAGCCAACTTGTGAACTCCAGTTCAGTGAGAAAACTTGTTTCAAAAACTAAGGTGGAGATCTACGAGAAAGGTGTTCAGCATGAACATCTGGCCTCAATATGCACAAGTGTACACATGTAAAACACACACACACACACACACACACACACACACATACACACAACACACTAAATAGATCTATGAAACACTTAGAAAACTAGTGATTAAAAAACAAGTATTTCTTAAAAACAATAAGACATACAATATGTACCAGGAACAGCATGGGATTCCCTGACACCTCACCTCCTGCCTGTGGGAAGGTGAGATGACAGACCATGTTAGGGACTATTTGAGAGTATACATTCCCACAGAGCATAGCCATACCTCACGGCCTATAAATCCAGAAAGATACATTTTTCTGAAAACCTGGACTTGAAGAATATCAGAATTATTTTTAACAGTTCATTGTGGTGATACTATATTTGTAAAATGTGATTTAATTTGTATATTAATAAACTTGCTTTGGGATCAGGGCAAGCCATAGCAGAAGCTGGGCGGTGGTGGTGCACGTCTTTAATCCCAGCATTTGGGAGGGAGAGCTAGGCAGATCTCTGTGTGTTCAAGGATACAGCCAGCAGGGCGACACATGCCTTTTATCTCAATGCCAACCACAGAAGACCTGGAGGTCTGTACAGACAGGCAGTGATGAGGAGGTCATGTGACTGGGTTTACAACTAATGAGAAAGCAGAACAGAAAGTCTATAAAGAGAAAAAACACACAGAAGTAGCTTTCTTGCAGAGAGGAAGACTCTATGTTCCTTATTTAACAAGACCTATTCAGAGAATCTGTATCTCATACCAGAAAAACATACTTTT